>NC_037597.1:20169428-20469428 GCF_003073045.1 Pomacea canaliculata
TTATTTCTATTTCAAAAAGGCCTTTCTCTACTCTGTCCTTTTTAAAAAAAAAAAATAAATAATAAAGATTTGAAAAAATGTGAGGTGTGCAAAGCGAATTGTGAGGATAGCAATAAGTACATGGAGGAGGCGGTAAAATCCTTGCAAAGCAGGGAAAACTGCTCATTTTATTCTAAGCTAAAAGTGTTAACAAAAATTTAGTCAAAGTAAAAATACAGAAACTTTGGTTTATTCCATAGTTTTGTCACGAATTATAAATCATGGTCCAAAAAATATATGTGCAGCTGGCTCCAGGTTTTGGCAAGGTGGGTCTTTGAATGAAGAAGAGTACAAATGGTAGCCCAGGCGAGTGATGGTGGAGATGTAGTATGCGGAGTTAGCCTGGAAGTGACTTGCCAAGTTAGCATTGAAGGTGTGGCATACATATAAGGTGGAGTCAAAACAGTCCAGGTAGTGGGAAATGACCACGTTTTGCTTCCTTTACTTGTTGTTCTCTGGAATGCTGGAATCTTCTATGTTTTTCTTTCTCAAAATACTTAAAACATGATCATTTTTCCTGGGCCCCCCACATTTTTCAATTAATTTTGGATGACTTTGACAGGGTACATTATTAGAAAAGTTTGTGAAAGGCATTACTTTATAAAGATTGTAATCTCAACATGATTAATTTATTTTGCGTTTGTTGGCATTTTGGCAACATCTTCGCTAAAGCATTATTTCCTTTGACAGAACTATTATTTATTTACTGTTTGTTTTAATGTTGTGGCAAAAAGAAATGCATGAAAAAAATGTTCGGTGCATACAAATGTATCTGATTCCCTTCACAGACATGATGGAACTTGACTAGCTGTACCTGAAGTGCCTCCTGGTCTTAGTTCAATACCCACTAACGCCTATTGGCAATCCAAGCTGAGTGGGCACAGAATGTGCTTTTCTGTAAAGAACTTTTTGCTCAGGTAAATGCACTTTATGTAAGCAGACAGGTGTCATTTACGATTTGCGTCATAAAGATTGGGTGTATTGTGGTTTGGTGTGTTTATTATGTGTCAATCTGTAACTATTGAACACCCTGGATACTTCTGATTCAGGCAGCTGAGCATTTATCCTTTTGTCAGCTCAACAAGGTCTTAGAAAACTTAATTATTAATGTTATCCTCTTCCACGCCTGTTTTAAAGAATTTATCTTGTATATAAGACTGTGACAACAAAAGTTTGAACCCCAAAAATGGCTCTGTGTCGTAAAATTTCAGCACTTTTGGAATTTTTGGGGGTTTTTTTGCTATATTTTTGTTGAAAGTATGTGGGCACAAACGCATCCATTAAATACAATAGTTAAAAGATAACTGGCTATTCAGGCTTCTTATGTGTGTGTAAAAATTCACCATGAAACAGAGTGTCAGTAAAAAATCTAATGGCCGTCACAATTTGGACAAAAGTCTTTTCAGTTTCAAAGCAAAAATTTGTATGTTGCTGTAAAATCTGTTCTTGTTTCTGAGATTCTTAGCAGGTATTTAATAAAATTAGCATTCAGACACCCCATTTATTTATTAAAAGCAACTTTCGTCGTTTGCTAGACAAAAGCAATTATCTTGGTAATCAAAGTTCCACGATTTTGAGACAAAATGCCATGACTCTCTTCATCAGTATGAATTAAGAATCGCATGAATTTTTTTTGCAAAAATATGTTGGCAAATAACTTTTTAGTGTGGGAAATATGTAGAAATTTGATTTGGGTGAAAAGTTTTCAGTTCATCCCCAAATGTTTGAAAACTTTGTAGTGTGAACAGAAATAAATATGTCAAGAGTGACCTCCCTTGACTAGCCATGTTTTCTTCAACAGTTACCTTTGTCACAGATTCAAACACACAAACATGAAAAAATAAAAACACAATAATTCAATATTATCATATGATATCTATGAAACATTATTCATCTATTGATTTGGTTTCAGGTTCAACAAAACAAAAAATAAAGATGTAAGCCAATCATAAGTCTGTATGTCAGAGGCAAACTTTTGTTACATAGCTTAACGATTTTCATCAACATACATTTTTACATATATTAAAATATATGTTGTACAAGATAAGATTTTTTTGTACTTAACTAGTCCTTTCATTTCAGCTTGCTAGGGAAGCAGTGCAGGTAAAAGCAGCCACACCACATATGGTTATTGGAAACCAAATCATTACTAATGTGAGTTTTCTTCTTACATTGGGTTTCTTTTGCTGTTATTTGACACCGATGAAATCACTGTAGTAGGTGTAAGATGAAACCTGATTGACTGTAATAGTGCAGCACTTTTTCTTCACTTGTAGAGCAGGGTGTAACATTTCAGCTTTGTGCATTTGCGGTGCAAGTCTGTTTTCACCTGACTCATTTGGCCTTTCACATCTTCAGATAGCTAGAGATTCAAAATTCAGTGATTCACTCAATATTAGAGGGGAAAAATGTTGTGTCCATTCAGATCTAAGAAACATTTTGCATACAGACTGTTAATCTGCATTGATTTTGATGTTAGAAAATCTTCTCGAATGAATACTTCGATTTAAAACAAACGTTGAATCTGGAAAATAAAGTAGAACATCTCTTACTGTGTTGCCTAAAAGCTTGAAATCCATCACATAGAATATAGGCTATTTCTTCATCACAGATTTGCATGATGTCTATAATCACCCATCTTTAGTAATCTACTGATTTAAAGGAGTTTCATTTTATCTGTTCTTCAGGTATTTCCTGGTCTTCAACTATCTATAGTTCTGTGTCATTACACAGGTAAAGAAAAGAAGGTGAGTGTAACTGGCAAAAAAGATTTGCCAGTCCCTTTCTGAGGAGGCAGTTGAATATTTTTGGCATATAGATGTGTGCAACATAAGCCTTGTAACCTGCTTTTTAAAAGACTTTAAGGTTTCTTTACACAATTTCTCAATTCACTATATAATCTTTATAAATGATTTTAATAGTTCTTGTGAGACATGTTAGAAAACACTAATTATGCTGGAAAGTGGTAATCTGATTTTTTTCCGTCTTTTCAACAGGGGCCCACATTGCCACAGAAACTAGAACACAACCATGTCTTAGAACATAGCTTGCATCAGCTTCTTCGTGAAGTCCACTTTCGCAACATTAGCATTGATGCCCCTCATCCTGTCAATGCCACACTGGGCATGAGCAAGCGACGGCGTCTGGCTGGACCATTAGCTATGACACGTCAGGAGTTGGTTGAAATGACAGAGAGGTGAGTGGTGTCAGTGTGTGGCTTGATTCTTCTCCTGCCATTTGTTAGCATTGAAAGATGGTTCCTTTTTAAGTACAGTAGACTCATGACAGATGCTTCCTATTAAACTTCCACAGTTATAGTTTCATCCATCAGAGCCTGGAAATTGTTTTTTGCTAGCTGAGTGTGTGGATTTTTTGGTCCACAGGGAGTCCTTGCTGTCACAGATTATCAAACAGACAAAACATGCTGTGTTGCGTATTCGCTCCATGCATGTGATTGACCAAATGGCTGTTGCTGTCCAAGATCCACAAATAACAGCACACTGGGGATGCCTCAACAGCTCATTGGAATCATCGGTGCGCATCTTCATCACTTCCATTGGCTATGAAAGCACAAGGTGAGGAAAATATTGTATAGAAGGCTGTGTTGTCTGTTGCTGTGGTAAGTGGTAGGCTAATAAGCGTGTGTCGTCTGATGGCTAGCTTAGTATTGGGTGCTACTTACTGTGCTCCTATAAAACTGCCAGTTAATATGATGACAGTACCCTTTCAAGGACCTCGCTGGTTCTGCTGATTGGTGTTGACACTATCCGAGTTGTTATGAAGGATGGGAGGCCTTGTCAGCTGTCTTTTGAGGATAAAGAGCTTCAGGATCTGTTGTACTGGCAGGTCAGTTACTTGTTAGTAGCATTAGCTGCAGTGGCACTGTAATGTATTGCTGCCATGTAATGTTGATATGTTTTGCTTGTGATCTATCTCAACAAGTCACACCAAAAACAATTTTTTCACAAAAAGCCACCTGGCTTGCGTTAACTTTTGTGTGTTCAGTTCCAGAAATACTGGCTCGTTTCTGCGTCGGTGTATAATGTTGCAACATGTTGCTCTGAAAGAATTACTTCTTACTTGATGTGTGAACTGACAATGTTTATTTGTGTGCAGATTGCACAACACCACACTTTAGTAGTGCAGCAGATAGCAAAATACCAGGGCTGGCAGGTGCTAGCAGCTAACAGTTCCATTGGCAGTGGAGACATGGAGTCCTTTGCCACAGCCTCCTCTATTTCCATTGCCTCACCTCGTGGTGACAAGTATGTGGACTGTCACAGCACTCTCTATGTGTGATTGTTATATGTAAAAGGGGAGAAATTGTTTTCACGCATTATGACATTGAGAAGAAAATCAGGGTTTTGTTGCTCACATGCTTGGGTACAAACCTCTATGTTAAAGGAAAGTGAAAGGGATGTGTCGGGTAGGGCAAACATAGAAGTAAAAATGACCCAGTATTTATCTTGAACATAATACTTTGATATTGCTTTATTTAAAAAACCATCTCCCTTGTCCCCCCACCCCCGCCCCCCACAAAGAAAAACTCCAAGCAAATTTTTAGATGAAGATATGAGGTTAAAAAAATCACAAGCGAAGGATTCTTAAAATGGATGGTGCTGTCTGTCCCCAGAATCATCTCCTTTCGAAGTGGCCCCACCAGTGGGCAGCACCTCATGGTGAAGCATATGGACCAGTCTACTGACAGTCATCCATCACCAGCAGTGACAGACCGGCGTTGGTTTGAGCATGGTGGGACATACCAGGAGGTGAATCTTGACAAACTCCAGGGCCGAAACTTGGCTAGCAAAATTGACATGCTTATGGCATATCTCTCAGCACGGTGAAGAGCTGCCTTTTGTGATCAAAGGTTGAACTTGACGGCTTGACGCCGTGGTTGGTGACAGAGCAGAGGCTTTACCGGACATGCTGTTTGACTCTTGCTCTTTCCTGCTGAAATCCTAGTAATATCTTGGCAGTGCCTTTTTTCAAGGGTTTTCCTCCAAGGACTAGAAAAAGACTGCCTTGCAGCAGGTAGCATAAGACTGCTTCTTGGACTTTTTTGCGGTGTGGCAGGAGAAAACTTCAGTGAGTGATCTTACTGCAGAATATTTTTTCAGTCAACAGGCCAGTTGCGGTAAATCTCTCAAATGTATCAGGAATCCACCACCACTTGAAAGCTATACATGGACAAGTGAAGCTGATACAGGACCTGTCAGAGCCTTCGCTAGTGTCACAACTTTAAATTGTACCATGATGTGGTAGGCTCAGCGATTATTCTGAAACAAGACCAGCATTCATTGTGCTGTTACACAGATTCTCAAAGCGTCTCGTGTGAAAGTAATGTTTATGCCTCTGTGAATGAGTAAATATTTGTACCTGCATGAATATGTATGCATTCGTGGCTTAAAAGAGATTTTAATGTGGTTGACAGCTAGCACGTTTGAACCTTTTGTGAAGAAATGTTTAACTCAAATATAATGAACTGATAGGTTGATTAATAATTTATTCTTTCTTTGATGTTTAATTTTACAGAATGGAAATTGTTCAAGAAATTTTACCCACATATATAAAACTTAAAAAATAAAGTATTATAGTAATAAAAACATTTTTATAGCATGTTTACATGTCAGCAACAAGCTCAATGTGCTTTGATGTAATAGTATATCTGTATTTTGCATTCAAAATGGACTTCTTTGTATGGTTAACAATAAGAAAGGGGGATAATTGGATGGACAGATTCAGCATAATTTTCCAGTAGTTAACTAGCTAACATTAATTTAAAAGATTTCTATAGAAGAAGCATTGATTTATTAGAAGCAGAGACAGCGTGCTAACATTTTTGACTGGGACTTTCTGATGAGAAATTATTGCCTCCCTTGCACTTGTGCTAAGAAATTTGTGCCAGCTTCATTGGTGCTACAATATGCATTAGCCATATGAAAACGTATTAAAAGCCATTACAACAGATTGTGGGTCATAGCATAATGCCACAGTTTAACAGATATGTTATAGAACACCAGTCCATCTTGCCAGCTGTATAAGGTCTGTGTAAACACCAAAGTCCAACATTTAAATAAACAACAGGTTTTTTTTCGTGTTCATTGCCATCTAAATTAGGATGAATCATTCATTATAGCATCAAACTTCTGCACGGATTAATAATCTATTTAAGAATATCTGCTGAGGAATACTCTGCTTGACATGATTGCTGTCGTCATGAAGAGAATCGCATCAAAGAGTACCTAAACCTGTCAAGCCTCCACATTGTGAGGACAGGAGTATGCTGAACAAGTGGCAGTTTGGCTGCTGGCATTTGACTGATGCTGCCTTTATAACTGCTTTTTAAGCATTGTTGATTTGATATTTGTCAATTTTTTTCCCGTCATGATAGAGCCAAACTTGTCCTGTCTTGGTATTCTTTTGATGATTTTTTATTCTTGGGTTGGTCTTGGGACTGAGCCATTTGTGCAGCCAACTTATTGCAAATAAGCCATTAAAAAGAATGCGCCCACAAAGTTTTAACTAGAAGTTTGTGTCTAGTCATGGAGGTTCCATCCATTTCCTCCATTTTTGCTTAATGTGAAAAGACAGGTCAACATTCTGCTGGAAAAAAACCCCACTTTTTCATGTTTAGGATTTTAAGAAATTCAGATTTTTTTTTTTGCATAAAATTCACCCAAGCACTTCTCTATAAATCATATACTGGCAGCAAATTTAAATGGAATGAATAATATTCTTGTCAGTATTTTTTTTTATAAATTATACTTGCACATTATAGCTTAAGTGTTTTAAAAGGTCAGGGTTAAACGTGGACTTTGAGTGTTCTAGTATTTGTATGGCAAAGAAAGTGGATACATTTCCAAATAAATTAGTGTCTCAAACCCTATACCTGCTCCTAGCCATGCACACTATAGTATAAGACTACATAACTTCCCAAAGAAAGTTTATAATAGGATGAGAACAGTCACAGTATTGTTAGCTGTATAGTTCCAATTATTTTGAATCTACAGAATTAGCTGAGACTGGTGAATATCAAATTTAGAAACAGAAAATTTATGATCAAGGACTTCAAATCTGGTGGGCAGTCCATGAGAAAAAGAGACAGATGTGAGCATGCTTGTGTGTCAGTGGCTAAATGTGCACATGCAGAGATTTTGACAGAGTTGTTGACACAAAACTAAGGCAGCAAAAGTTTTATTGAAAAATGTAGTAAATAAAACTCCGATGAACATTTTTTCCTCGTCTTCATTTGTTTGAATCTTTGAATGTTGTGGACCATAAAATGTTTTCTTCTTCTCAGTTATATACCTCTCTGCTGTATTTCACATCCATTCTGTAATTGGCTCTCTCCCCTCTGCATTTGAACTTCCCAGCACAGCCTATGATATTTCTATTTGACTGTCTACACTTTTCCTTTTTGCTGTGACTCCATGCTGACAAAGAGAAGAAATGTTTGTCTGATAGTCATCAGGCTGTCTGTCTCATGAGGCAGGGGATGTTCCATACGACGGATATCATAGATAGTTATGAAGAATATCTAACATTTAGTGCTGCGTGTTTCACTATTCACTCCAAGAGTAGTAGTGTTTTTTTTAAGCTTGCTTGACCGCCCTTAACCTTTCCGACACAAGAGCCAGCGCTACATTTTTAAGTGGATGTCGATGACAGGACTGAACGAATTACGGAAGCGACGGCGTGTGGACTGAACTAGCTGAGGCCGGTTGTCAACGGCCGCCCTTCCTTCCCTCCTGGTCCCTCTTCCCACCCTCCAACAGGTCTCGGGAATGGTAGAAACAGCTTCTGCGACTTAACACATCCCTAGATAATGGCTTCTACGCCAAACTCAGTGTAATTTGATACACGCAAATACAGAAAGGGAAGAGCGCAATATTTTGACTACAACTTTAATGAGAATTTTTGTTGTAATTCGCCATAATCTTAGCCAACGTTTGGTCTTTGCTTACAATTTTCACAACATTGTTAATGGGGAAAGGAGGATGGATTAACCATTAAATCGAACTTCAGAAGCCTCGAAAAATATTAATTCCAACCCCTCCCGTCTCTTTTCCATCATGTTTTGAATGACAAGTCGAGAAATTGAATTGAGATGTTGAAAACTGAGATACTATACTGACAACGCGAAAGACTTTTCAATTTCTCTGAACTTACGAATTGTTTATAACAAGCGATAACACTTTGTTGTTTTTTTTTCAATCCCCACCTGCTACCAAGGTGCACATGCCTGCCACACAGTGACGTAGCATGTTTCACTGTTGAGAAATTACTTCGGATAACCAGTACAATTCGTAGTTAATTTTCAAGCGGGACGGCCGCCCTTTCCGTGTGATCGCGCCACAATTCTTCCTCAGTCATCTAGTGATCGAGATGTAAAAATACATTTACCAGTTGAATCCGCTTCCGTGAGTGAACTGGAGGCTCGAGCTCTGACCTTGACACACCAGCCGGTGTTTTTCCATCAACTCAAGGCGGTCAGCGCGCCCTACACCAGTTTGCTTTCGATATGATCGAAGGAAAGAAAAAAATGAAACTGGTTTGTACGAATGTTGTATGGAGATACTGTAGGATAATGCTGGTGTTTAAATTTCGTGTATACGACTATGCACGTTCTTTGATCTTTTTGCAAGGTTGTTTTTTTGTTTACTTTTCCACGCCACTATACAATGACCCCGGTTGCTGGACTCCTGTGTCATTTAATTCTTTTTCGGTAGCCGCATATCTACTGTGTGTAGAGCGAAGGCTGAATGAAAAAAAAATGTCTTGTTTACTTATTTACCTCTCGTTAATAAAGAATTATTGTCATGTGTCGGCAAGACTGAGATGACAGTATATAGACTCTCATACAGTCGTACGTGCATGGTTCTGCAGCCCTATATGCTCCTCAAGGGAGCAACGATCGAGGAATAAACAGTAGTCGGGGTTCAGGATTACATAGTATGATCTACATTCATTTGCACACAGTAACGCAGTACAGGGAGATATGCTTGTAGGCAGCAGACTGCATGCATGCTGACAGTGAACGATCGACGTTCACAATCGAATATTACGATTAAAAAGGACGGGCCCGGGTGCGTGAGTCCAGCCACACATACACATGTACACTCGATCGTACTCGGTGGTAGCATCACAGTTCATGCTGCTTTCGGTATTAAACGAGAAAGGAACACTTAGCAAGAAACAATTAAAGCGCAATAACAGAATTATGTAATATTTCAAAAGGATAATCATCTTATAATTACATTCAAGGTTTTCAAGTCAGTGTGCCAAAAAAAACCAACCCTGCGTCTTTTTTAAATTAATGCTTTGTTTTGCAGTAGTGTTTTCTTTTTCTTTTCTTTAGATTGAGGCTAGATGTAGAAAAAAAGAGTATAACTTTTGCTACCCTCGTAAACAAAGTTTTGTCATTGCATGGTCTCTCTCTGCTCCCCTACCTTTTTTATATACTTTGCGAGGAATCACACCTCAATCATTGGGACGGTAGGGATCTGATCGGTCTCTTCTTTGAGGGGCGGCTGCCCCCTACTTGCCTCCTAATAGTTCCTACTCCACTGTAGCGTTCAGGGAAAGAATTGATCCAGTTCTAAGAGAAGCGCTGTATTTGTTCATAGACGTGACTTCAAGGCTGGAAACGAGGAGGGGTCCCTGAATACAGAACGAATAAACTTCTCGAGATCATTGGTTTTACGGAGTCAGAAAACCTGATCCCAACCTGTATTAAAGTGTGACCATATAGAGGCGTACGTTTGATTTTTTGATAACTCTGCATATGTGTGGTGCGGCTCGACTGCCTCGACACCTGAGCTGTGCAAAATAAACCATTAAAAAAAAATGACTTAAAAAGAGATGTACTTGTGCGGCCGTACTGTAGGTAGCAAATGTTTACCTACACCACAGCGTCAACTCTCGCGAACCCACCCACCCAAAAAAAAAGTCGGTCAAATGTCTCCGTCTCGCTTTACCGCGTTACGCAAGGTCAAGAGCGTTGCAGCTGCCAGTCACCAGTGTAACATCGGAATGTCGAACAGTGCACGTGCAACACACACTCGCAGTTTAGTCGACTTCTATGACCTATAACAAACAATATCTACTCGTTATACCCTCCCTCCACCTTCCCGCTCTTGGAGAGGCTACAGCTGGCACTAAAGCAAAGTCAAGCAGTCATTTTCAATGAGAAAGTAGACGTACCCTTTGACCTGTTCACTACAATCTCACGATGTAGGTCACGATAGGTAAGAAAGTCGCTCATTGGGCAACTGCAAGCTAACTTGCACACTGATAAACATGTTGCACGCGGCTGGTGCAGTGTTGTTGGCTTTATGACATACGTAGGAGGCAAGTCTGGTGCCATCGAGTTGAAACAGGTATGAGCCAACTGCGATTCCCTGGGTGCTTTCAGCCTCGACTACCCTTGCTGCGCACCGTTTGGGGGTGTGGTGCATCCATGTGCATCGCGGCATCTGAAGGTGTTTACTTCTCCGCGTTTAATTTGTTGTCTGCGCAGTGAACTTTGCTAAGATAACCAGTTCGTCTCACTTTGTAGTGTAGACGGGCAGTGTGTGTGCTTAGCGTTCATTCTGAAAGATGCAGGAACAAAATGCGCACAGCCGATTTTAAAGTTTGTAGTATGGTCCTGCATTTTTCTTTTTTTTTTTCTTCAAATGTCTAACCTACGGATCAAAGCGCATACGAACTAAGAACGTACATGTAGTAGTAGAGACAAGGGTTATTGAAAACATTGTCGAAAGAAAAGCATCAAAAGGGTTGATTTAAATTAAGAGGGAGAATGACACAGAAGATTTTGGCTTGTTTTTCGTGATGCCTTGTATGTTGTATCAGACAGAATGATCTATAACTGAAATGAACCGAGATAAGCAGACGCCAAAACATGATTATCGTTTAGCAGATCCAGGATACATTTACATTCAATTCTGAAACAGGAGGCCGCTGAAAAACCTTTTTCTAACAGAGCAATTGGCTAGCATTGCTGAGCTCGGAAAATTATTCATGATCCAGAAAAACTGCCTTACTCTTGTCAACCATCCATAATTAATCAGAAGTGAAATTAAGTGCAAGCATCAAAGAATGAAAGTCCATTGGTTCGTCTACTTGCTGGAGCTGGGTGTAGTGTAGATATGATAAAACTGGGTCTACATCTATTCATATGAACTTGTTATTTCCTCATAAGCATGCATAAATTGAATAGGGCAAGTAGGCCTTACATAGCTTAGAGAAAGGAATAATGCTCATGCAACACAAGTACACTCTCATGTCATCCCCACAAAATATGCAATAAACTCTTTTTGTCTTGTGATTTTTTTTCCTACCAAATATTACATCTTTTACAATCATATTCACAAACAGGAAAAGAAACAGTGGCCTTCACACAGCAGACACTCTTCACTTTCAACACTCCAACAAGCAGTCCACAACTCACGACTGCATGGGCCGAATATCAGCCAACATCATTGTTTTGGCACTCATTTCTGAGAGCTTCCATGGCAGTATAAACTAAGCCACCAATGGCATAACTTTAGTATTTACATATGAAAATGCACGCACATGGTAACACAATTTACTGCCGCTTTACAAAATGGACGCAAGGTTTTTTTTTAAAAAAAAAAGGTTGTGATTTGAAGCAAACAAGGCTTTGCAGATTGCTATGTGCAAATTTTTATGAGCATCATTTCACACGATTACACACAAAAACTTGCTGAAGATGGGCAAACAATGAACTCAGCCATTAATTCAGCACCACAAGATTATCTGAGAGAGAGCATGCTACTGACTACTGGGTTATTTTCCTCAAGATCTTATTGTTTCAACTATGAAAATATCTAAATATACCATCTCAGCGTGTGTTGCTGCATATAAATATTTTTGCTATAAATTTTCTACTTGACTGACAATTATGGGTAACGACAGTGTTTTTTTTCTTTTTCTTAAAAATTTGTACAACTGCAGAATAGTGGGAGCACAGGAGAGTGATGCCTGAAAACCATTCCCTATTCTTAAGGGCAGACAGCCAAGTACTGATGCTACTTGCCCACCTGTGAGAAAATCAGCCACAACTACCACTAATACTAGCTAACCAAAATGGATTTCATTGAAGCAGTGAGCTAAAATTCAAACATACATATATATTAAAAAAAAAACAAAAAAACTTCACGACCAATTCGGTGAGCTTTCTCCAAAAAAGGAGGGGAGCTCTTTAAGCAGTTAATGACAATATAAGCTCTTCATATTTCTGTAACGTATAAAACCTGGGAATGTAATGCTTGACTTGGATGGAAAGTACTACTGGAGGTTGGGTTGGGACAACTGAAACAATTATAATAATAAAATTCAGCTACACTAAGCAGTCAGAAAGTAAGCAAGCCTTAGGTACAAAACCTCAATGTTTCTGCATGATTTAGTGGGAGGGGAAACCCCCATTGGTGCACATACACTGCTTGTGGCAGCTCAAGTCTTTTGACTAGATACACACCTGTATAAATTTCAACAGATACCAAAATAATAAGTTTTTAAAAAAAAGCCAGAAGTGGCAACTGACAACTCATGTATAAAAATCCAAACAGTTACTGACATGTTCACTGGTACAGGTTATGCTCCTTATTGTATTGCATCCCTGAGCAAGCCACAGGTGTGGCATGAAGGTATAG
The DNA here is from genome assembly GCF_003073045.1 of Pomacea canaliculata. Lineage (NCBI taxonomy): Eukaryota > Metazoa > Mollusca > Gastropoda > Architaenioglossa > Ampullariidae > Pomacea > Pomacea canaliculata. The sequence continues at coordinate 20,182,148 of NC_037597.1, forward strand.
GAAAGTAAATGATGGGTTTGAAAATGCTCCTCAAAACAACTAAAGCAAGGGTTTCCTAATCTGACATTTGCAGGATACCAACTTCAAGACTGAAAAACCAAAGAAGTCATTTTCCCTTACCCAAGAAATGCCAAGTACTAGAGCCTACCAAGAAAAAGTCACTGAAACATTTATTAACCTGTTGATTTCATGTTTGTTTATATCTATGTCAGAAAGCCCTTCATGTTTTATTGCCACTCAACCCAAAAGTTCTAGAATTTGCTTTCTAATGGTATAGATGTGACCAAAAAAGAAATGGGTGTGTTTAAAGGAAAAGAATTTTATCTGCTGCTAAAGTGTTAAAACTATATAACACAATAAAATAAGCCCCAATCATCTTAGTACATGTCTTTATCATTCTACTGCTGGTAACTTTGTTTCTGCACAAAGAACTCACTCATCTGATGGAAAGAAGTTAAAAAAATACAAACGTTGCTGTCCAGCCAGGACATCACAAAACCAAATATTTTCAACACACTGCAATATACAGCACCATATAAACAATTATCAATGCTGCTGCACATACACATTAACAATTCAGAAACAAAGGGGGGAGGGGTTGTGGAAAGCTCGGATAATTGTATGCTTGTCCTATCACTACAGATCTTAAGCACATTAAAGAAGCCCAAATACTCTGAGATAAAAATTGAACAAAAGGGAAAAAACAAAAAACAGGAAAAAGGTTGCATCCTATCCTAAAAACAGCATGTTTTTTTTATCAATCACCCTGCTCACATCTTTGCAAAAGTTGCAGTCATGATTGTAGAACAGCAGATGATTGATCTCCTTTAAAAAGAAAAAAAAAAAAAACAATACTGATACGTGGCTGAAACTGGAAAATTAAATAAGTGTGATGCGCAATACAGATATATGGCATCTGAAACAAGGATGCACTTTATACACACCTTTAACTGTTGGCGTGGTTGCTTATCTAGCACTAGATGTTAGTTACCCACCTTGTTTTGAGAACTTTCTGGCAGGCTGCTGAAGCGCACACAACTGTTTTTGCACAGTTAGTGGCACAGCCTAGCCCTCATTAAACACGCCAGTGACGACTAGAAGCAAAACTGGGTTCACAAACATATTACATGCTCAGAATCGGTAGTCTCCTTTGAACCAATGCTGGGACCCCCAGAAAAGTTGCTTCTGCCCCCTCCCTCTCCTTGTCTCAGTGGGTGCAGGGATCTTAAAGGAACACTACCAATTTAAAATAAAAGACCAACAAACATGTGGTGGGGTGAAACGAAGAACACAAAAACAACATGGGCTGCATGTTTAAGGAAAGTTAGAAGGTGGGGAGGAAAGGAGAGACAAGTGGCTGTCAAGTTGCATCAATAAGACAGCAGCTGCTCCATGAAGCGTAGGGACAACCACACCACTCACACCAAACTGCACAGGCTTCAGCGCAAATGCAAAATCCTCTCCTTATGGCACACATCCTGACACGCACAAGGGTCTTCCGGCTTCTACTCTTTACCATGGACAAATATTAATGTTCCCTGGAAGCTGGCCACAGACCTATGGCACAGAGAATGCTGTTGTAGGAACACTGTCTACTAATATGAATTATGGATCTTGTACAATTGAGAATGCACATCACACATGGGTTTTACTTTTCTGTAAACCAGTTCTAATCATGTAAAACAGCAAAGTCACACACTTTCAGCTGAGGTCATTAACTCTAGCAATTACAGCCCCACTACATGTATAATTCCTAGCTAAGTGGTAGCAGAGTGGATGTGGTTTCCGATGTACAGCACCTGTGTTTGAAGTCATTAATACTTTTCTCCACTGAAGCACCTTGAGTGTGGTTACTTATCCATGACACTCCTTAAGTGACTTATCAACACCTGCCAACCAACCCTAACCGAAACAAAGGGATGGCCAGCATCATGTAGCTCCCTTTTTTCATATGTTTAACCTTTTTAATGTTTATAGTTCAGTCTTGCATCTCCTCGGGGATTTCATGTGGTCCAAGAATACCAGGTACAGCCATCTGTAATTTGCGTTTTTCATCCTGTGCTTGTCGGATAGCCATTTCTCTCTCCTCTAAGAACAAGTCCGACATGTCTTCACCTGCAAATTCCTGAAAAAAAAAAAAAACCAAAAACACAAATGTCACTCATTTGCAAGACAAATAACAGTTTAAAAGAATGACTGCATAACTAATGTATGTGAACATTTTTTATTATAAGCACTAAGACTTGTAGATTACATAAAACCTATACGCTTAAAAAAACAAAACAACAAAAAAAAAAAAACCCATTTAATCAGAATTTGAAACTATAGGATCAGTAAATGCTAAAAAAGGTTCAAGCCAGGACACTCACCCTTATCTGTACAAGAAAGTCTCGGAGGTGTTCCTTGAAAGCATTGAAGTCCTGGTCAAAGCTGAATAGCCCTTCAATGAAAATTTTTATCTGAGGCCTGAAAATCACCGAAAACATTGTTAGTTCATCCTTCCTCACTTGTAATGAACAAGGACTTTTCAAATCATCCGGACAGAAAAATTTGACTTACTCATTAAGGTGAGGAAAAGCTGTCTTGAGAAGATTTAGCAGAAATTCCTGGATGAAGACAACATTTTGACTTGCTGGAAGGCTAGGAGTTAATGGAGCTGTAATCTTTCCAGATTCGAGAGCTATAAACATGGTAGCCAGGATTGTTGCTTGAGTTGTCAGACCTGCATAAATATCAATGTATGATTTTGTATTAAGTTTTGGTTACACAAAAAAAAAAAAATCAGCAAATTACACCGACAATAGAATGTGATGAATGCTACTGTACCTGAACTGAAAAGCGCACATTCTAACAAGAAATTCTAAAATGATGGTTTTAACTTCCCCAGTCCTCCCAATTATGATTTTTATTTCTAAAACCACATGTTTTCAAGAGTGGTCATGATATATCCTTAGATATCAATATAAAACACCAATCCCACCCCCTTCCTCCTCACAAAAAATTCAAGCTACATACCAGCTGTGTGTGAGCTGTCAGTGATGACTGAGAACAGATGCTGTAAGATATCTGTAAAGTAAGTCTGGTAGAAACTTTGTGCAGCCACCTCCTCCTGAGCAATGTTCTGCAGTAAGGTGTAGAGAATATCTAGTCCTGTGTCCGCCACATTACGCATTGTATGCTTGAAGGCCCAGATAATGGAATCCAGCACTAACTTGAACTGAGCAGGTGGAATGTTCAGCAAAGCTGCAGGCAAAAGAAAGCATGTTCAAAATGTGACAAGAGACTGCACCGCTTTTAAGTACCACCCATTCTGTACATTATCTCTATCAAAATACAAACATGGAACATGCACCGTAACAATGTTCTGCCTCACTGAAAATGTCTTACCTTGAAAGCAATGTGAATTAACAGCTTGCAACAATAAGAAGAAGTTGGTTCTGTGTTCTGGATACTCTTCAAAATCCTGCATACATAAAATCATTACAGGTAAAATAATTTTTCCTTCAAATACATTAAAAAAATAAAAAGAAAAGAAAAGCTTTTCTTTATTAGAATCACACAACAAAGGAAAGCACACATTTTCATTACCTTGTTGATCATTGCAAGAGTGCACTCAAAGACAGCATCAAAGATCTGTGGTATGCTCTGAGTGATGTGGTTCTGAAAAAAAAAAACAAACAAGCATGCAAACTCTTTTTTTAAAATAAAATCAACGAAATAAAAGGAATGTGGTAGTCATTCATGTGTGCAAGTGAGTGTATATATATATAAGTTTCCAAATAACAAATTTTGGCAAATGTCTTACTCTGTTCTACCATTATCTTACCTCAAGCCTGTTGACAATGGTTGCCATGGTGCTAAGGACTTCAGGCTCACGGGCTGCTGGCACATTACGCTGATAATCAAGTAGCACAGCATCCAGCAAGGGCAAAATGAAATTTTCTGCAACCATCTGAGGGTCACTGGAGCGGCTGACCCAACCTGAGATGAGCTTAAGTGTCTCCTTCTTCACAGTGCGCATGCTGCGGATGAGAGGCTGCTTGGTCACACTCTCTCCATTGGTGGCAATGGCACTGGAGATGTTCTCACTCATCACTTTGTACACATTCAGCATGTCCAAATAGATACGACCAAGCTACAACAAGAATGGTTACAACCAAGGTTCATCCCTCTAGTTCTAGAATGTCTTTTTAAATTTGAAACTGTTTGCCTGTTTAAGCGTTAAAATAAAAATCATATCAAATTTTTACCAAATTAATTAAAAGAAGGGAGAATTAGTGCTTTATGCCAAGCCATAAAACTGGTAATGCAGACATCCACAGCAAAAGGTCCTACATGCAGCCAGTAATTATGAGGAAAACATGGGAAATTCTTGACTGGCTTACAACATTAAAAGTTTTTCAAACATAACATTCATGTAGTTTAAATCCATGTCAAAATGGGTGATAATCTGTCTCCAATATAGTGATAGATGACTTATACTTCCATGCAATCAATAAAGCATTTGGCTGGAGGCACAAAGGGGTCAAAATGGAAAATTTATAATGGAGGTTGTGGAAAATCAAATTACTTTAAGCAATTTTCTTTAGTCGATTATTATGTAACAAGACTTTATTAGCTGTTTCTCACCTGTACAACATAGGGATGTCCCAAAGCTTTGCATGCTCGAACATTTGTTTTCAGGATGTTGCCCAGCTGCTTGACAGCATCTGGATCCTTGAGGACCTCAACATTTTGGGTGGCCTGGTTTATGATTCCATCCCATACCTGATTGGGCAGTAGCATGTACCGCTCAATCAAATGCTCTTGAGCCAACTGGTCTGCCTGAGCACTGATCATCAGGCCAACTGCCTCATAGAATGTATGTACCTGTAAAAAAAAAACCCCGATAAGACCACCACATGCAAAACATGTTTATATTTAGTGTGAACTTGGAGGTGCTAATCAGAAAAAAGATCGTATTGGAAAGCTTAAGGACTATCTGTACTTAAATTACCTGCTGTGGCTGAAGGTCGCAGATTATAGTGTTGATGCCATTTAGAATTTCCTCAATGAAAGGCATTACTTCTCCAACCTGCACTTGTACAAAGTGCCGCCTGCATTTCTGTGCAATTTTGATGAATGTATCACATGCCATGTCTTGCACACCATCATGGGTTTCTGCATACACACAACAGATTATTTCCAAGTGAAAACTGCCTTTACAAAATCTATCCAAAACATGGAAATACAGGATCTGGAGCTCTTAGTGTAAGCTCTAAATCTCTTGAATTTTAAGTATCCTGGTATACTAAGGACACAGATGATGCTTAGATAAGGAAAAAAGCTAAAAGTGACTAAAATACATGTTTTAATTTTTTTTTTTTAAAAGTAAGCAGACTGAACTGGCATATAATCTTAAAATACACACCTCATAAACATACAAATTGCTTGATTCCAAAATTGTGGTTTTTTTTTTTTTTACAATTGCTTCCTCTTTAAAGTGCTAAACCAGGGGTGCCCAACCTATGGCCATGCAGGCCACATCCGGCCAAAAAGTGCCTCATGCTGCCTGCTCAACATAATTTCATTTTTAACATCATTATTCTAAGAAAACCACCATGTTCTGGCCTGCCGCGAGAAAAGGTTGGGCAACAATGTTCTAAATAAACTTACCATGCATAAATTCAAAGAGCTTGTTGACAACAGTTTTCAGGAATCGCCAATGAGCACGAAGGAAACGAGGATACTGGCCAACAACATACATGATGTTTGATGCAATAATGGCTTTGTTATCCTTGCCACGCTTCTGCTCACACAGACCAAGCAAGTCCTGAGGGGGAAAATGAAACAGAAAAGTAAGTACACACAAATATATATATATACACAATCTTGATATAATTTGTAAAAGAGAGTCCAAATTGCTTAAATTCCATGATCTTGTAAAATCAAGTGTATGTTTTAGTATCAAACCTTAATGACAGTGACCAGAAACCGCTTCTCATCATCTTCATGCATGGCACCACTGATAGAACCAATTGCCCAGCATAGCTGAAAAAAAAAAGGGGGGGAGGGAAATTCAACATAAGAAAAGCAGTCAGTTGTTATCTCTATGCATCCCTATCAGAGATAAAATCAAGTGCTCAAGTTAATAATAATAATAGGGGCTGGGGGGAGTGGGCAGGGAAATGAAGAATTTAAAAATCTCAATTTTTTTTTTTAAAAAAAAAGGGACAGTTAACTGGTAAGATTTTTGGCCAAGAACTTCCTTAAGGCTTCGTACTTACAGTGTTGAGATTTTTCCACGACCACTCTGTTCCGTTAACCTGGTTATGAAGCTTTTCTGTCATGATGTTTTCTGTGTCGGTGTAGTCCAAATGAGTTAGGTAAACTGTAATAATAATAATGGGCATTACATATCTAAAATATCTTCAACAAAAAATAATTCTGTCCAAAACTAAATGTTCTTTACAACTAAAGATATCACATTTTCTTTTAAATTGGAAAAAGTCCAAGCAATCACCAACAAGAATGCTGCGTATGAACACATTATCATACAAGAACATCTAAAACCCTTACCAAGTGTTTCACGCATGTTTTTGTATAGGTTAATGGAGTCTGTATCTTTCATAAATTCGCGTACAACCTCTCCTTGCTCGTTCTCTACAACTAGCACCTCCTCTGGTTTAGCCATTCGTGAAATCATAACGTGCCGCACCTGCAGAGTTGATTAACACATTTATTTTAATAAAAGGCATCGTTTTTTTAAAACACATAACACAGGCCATGACTGGTTAGTAATCCAAAATAGTATAAAAGATAAGAGAAACAAGTTTTTTTGGGGAAAAAACTGTCTTGACAAACATTAAACATTATGTGCGGATCAGGAAGGTGTTAAAGCAAAGGATAAACAAAACCAGTTATGAAAAGGTAATAAAGTCTAGCTAAAATACATTCAATGAATAGATTTTCCATTTTAGCCACTGACCTTGGACAAGACTGGATTGTAAAGCTGCCTGCGGGCTGGCATCTCCTGAAGTGGTTTGGAACCAAGGATAAGTGGCGATGAGCTGGTGGAGAAGGGAGACTCGCGGTATAATTCAGCTGCAAGAGCACTCCAATACTCAAGGCAAATCTTGAAGATTTCAACTTCTTCAACCTCTGAGACTAGAATCAGGTAATGTAGAGCCTAAAAGATTGAATACATACATGAAAAAAAATTGTAAACCCTGACACTACATACAAAAAAGTAGTTACAGGAGTGATAAACACTATAACTTAAAAATGTTTATAACAGGACAGGTACTTCAAAAGTCATCCCGACAAACTTTCCCGCATTTGAGATACATACCTTCATGGTCCATTTTCTGACATGCATCAGAAATACATAAAATTGTTGATGCCCGAACCTTTCAACATTTATGATCAGAAAGGAATGGTATAGCAACATAAGATACTCACAGTCATGAGGTTGGGATGCTGATCCAACTTCTTCTCTACAAGCTGGGCGTGTTCCTTCAGATAGGTGCACAAAAACAAACTAAGATTCTGAATGAAATTTTGCTCATCATCTGTTCCACGCTGATAAGCTTCTCTAATGTTTGTCTCCACGGGCAGCATCTGTTGTTGAAATAAAGGTCAAATATGGTTGTATCTGCACAAGTATTTGTATGCTGCTCATACCAAAAGACATGGCACAAGATTAACCTGTAACAATAGTTTTATCACATAATCAATAATATTAGCCTCTAACAATAGTATAATCAGACAACCAAATCACAAAGTCTATTTGAATTAACTGAAAAGCACAAACAAACCAAATAACCAAAACAATTGTGTATTTAGGCGTTGACGCTTCGGTAATTATATCATTTTAAACGGAAAAAAACGATCGCAAGACAAATATAGGAATAAACAGAATAGGAAGACTAACAAGACTTTGTATTTTTATCCTACCTGTTTAAGCTGATTCATGGTAAGTGTGAACAACTGCAGAAACTGCTCGTCATATATCTGAGAGGCCTGTACTCCAGCTGAACAAAGAAAACAAAGGCTCTAATTTATGTCTAGCACCATGGTTCTAGCAGATGACTAATATTTCTTGTAGTCACTGCCTGTTGAACTTAGTAAAAACTACAGTTAAACACCGCGTGAAAAAGCAACATTTGGTTTTGTGTGTTTTTTCCAAAATAAAGATTCCATGTTAGTTAAATAAAAATGTTATCAATAGCATTTTATGATTTCTCATTTTTTAGCCATCTTTCAAAATTAAAGTAGAAACCTTTTGAATCTGAAATTATTGCAATATATATAAGTAAAATAAATAAAAAAGCACCCTTACCAATTTCTGTTAAGCACTTCATGGTGACGTTTCGAAACATGGGTACATTCAAAAACTGGGGAAAAAAAAAAAAAAAAAAAAAATCCACTCATTCACAAGAATAAAATTCAATCGTGCATTACAATATATTATCAAATTACTTAAGCCACGAAAAAAGTAGCCCACGCCTAAACCCATTTTAAAACAACTAGAAAAATACAAAATACCTTATAGATAAGAGTGGTGATCAGCTTGGTCTCAAAGATGTAACCTAGTGGAATCCAGTTAAGAAATCGAAGGAGCGTTTCTAATGTGGCCCCCACCAATGGTGCATTCTGCGAGTTATCCTATAAAATGAAGAAAAGCAAAAAAAGATTTAAAACACAGCCATTAGCATTATATCCACGCAGCTGAGTGTATTTTTGCCACAAGATCATTTATAAACAGTGTAATATACATACAGCAATCAGAAAATAATCTTACCATAACAAACTGGCAGAGCTGAAAGATCTGTGAGAACTCGCTGCACATTGTGTCTTTCAAATGTTTAGCCTTAGCCTGAGTCATCTGGCCTCCTGAGAAATCAAACACTTCCTCGCTGGAATAAACAGCATTTTATAAGTTTTATATTAATGAAAATGTGAACAGGCCACAAAATACAAAAACAGCAATAACATTTACTAACATAAACATAACAGTAACTTTTACCCACCATCCTAACACTCAGGTCAACGTCAGACAGAATTACACTCACGAGTTCCACCTTTAAAGTTTTGATACCACAATTTTTTTCCTATTAAATAATGACAGATTTATTCTTACCAACTCTGCATGTGCACAGAGCCGCCCACCACTTAAATTTACACATTTAAACTGCCCTCTGCGATAAATAAAATGTTATCTTAACTATGTTTTCCAAACACTTTCTTTTAAACAATTTCCTTTCTCTATTCTTGCAAAAAATATTTTTAGGAAGGTGCATCACCTCAAAAGTTTTAGAATAATCATGTTGTTCTGACACAAGGATTCGTTTGTCTTGCTGGCACCAACTATGTCACTAATGAATGTTGGCCAATTTTTCGGCCATTCATATTTTAAAATCTGAAACAAGAAATTGAAAATTCCAATGTAAATATTAGTTTTAACATTCATATTAACCACTAACTAATGTGTACTTTTTAAAGCGGGGTTATGCAAATCACATAGTATATTTAGCCTGCATTGAAAGACTAGGGTCTAAATTATGTTGCCCACAGCAGTTTACAAAAAGCAGTAACTGGCTAAAGACATAACTATGGCAGATGGAGTGACTTCCATTTTCTACACAGCATCCAAGCCTAGCGTACATGTTATACCTTACGTATTATTTATGTATATATTTATAATGAAGCCTTAATACTTTACAACTTGTTTATCGCACACTGATAGACTATCTAAGAGACTTTATGAATCTTCACTAGATGCTGTGCACTTAGATGGGAATTTCTATAAAAAAGAAAATAGCGGAAAGGAACTCTTTTAGCTGGATTTTTAAGGGTTTGCGTAACACCTTACCTGTACAAGTATCATGTTCAGTTTTCCAACATAGACCTTCTCTTTCTCTAGTAGCTGAGGATCTGACGAGGTCTTTATGATCAAGCCAACGATATATTTCTTGATACCTAATAAAAGAAAAAGCGCACTGCATACAATTGTTTCAGATCTACTCTATTTTATAATTCAGTTCTAAACAAAGTGAAAACACCACACCATACATGTCATCTTGTGGAGAAGTTTGTCTACAGCCTCCAATCAACAAAGCCATAATATAAAAACTGGCTGGTCAGGCAGCAAGTAAATAAAGAGTATTGCATTTATGGAATAGTTTGCAACATGCTGCAAACTTTCACAAAAAAACCGTAAAACTAGTAAATAATTAAGGATAACATTTTCTGAGGAAAACTCCCCTTATTCTTTTAGTATGCCACACCAAAATATTTTTATATAATCATCCCTTTTTTTATTCTAATAATACTCTAAATTGCTGGTGGAAAAAATGTACACTCTCTTACCCCAAAAACCATCTGCCGGCACACTAAACATAATTTATTCCCACATTCAATCTACATTAACTAGATAAGGAAGATTAAAAACAAAACTTACCTTCACACTGAGCCCGTGGTAACACCTTCCATCTGGTTTTTATCACATTTTCTAATATTTGTAATGCATAATACTTTGTTTGTTGGTTTGCAGAAAACTCTAATATTGTGTCCACTCTTGTCCATGAATCTGGATGTTCTTTTAGCCGTGTCAGCACTTCTTGGGCAATTCGTTGCTGCAATATGATAATCAAAATGGGTAAAGCCCACAAGGCTCCATAAATGTCAAGTTTTCAATGGAAACTGAGACACAACACTATTTAACACACTGCAAACATTACAAAGTTACTCTGGTCTTCTGTGATCTGAGTTGCTAGACATCAGCTGCCACAGAAGTGAGAAGATAACCTTAATTTATACAAGTGCTCTCATAGTGGTTGTTGCAAAGAGAAATAGAGCTATGCACAGTACTAGAAGATCAAGGCTCTGGTTCAAGAAAGTTTCTAGAGACCTTTTGAAAGAAGAGTGTGTTTTTAGCAAATACGGAGGGGCAACTAGTGTAGTACAGATGTGTAGACCAAACATTTTTGTTAACTAAGGTGACAACAAGGAATGCAAAGGCTTGGAGGATCAGAAGAAGAATGAAAAGAGTGTGATCCTAATGCTAAACCAAAGATGCAATGAGTTGAAACTGTCAAGCATAACAGCCGACTTTCCAGGCATTTTTTGCATTGTCAAGAGATAAAGAAATGTGGTCATCCACCAAGACTAAAATCTTGCAAATTGTAAGTTCTCATCGTGAACGAGACCTGGCAGTTGTGTGATTAAAATAGTGGTGAGGCAAAGAATCGTCTGTATTTTGCACCCAAGTTGACTCCAGAAATAAATCTGTGGATTTATAAGAGGCATGAAAAATAAATATGTGGTAATATTTTATCGATATAAGGACTTGTAAGGGTCACAGAGAAAATGTAAGGATGTGTGTGAGGAATTGTAAGGACCGCATGGGCAATATAAGGACTTTTGAGGCGAAAATTCTCTATGCAAGGACTCGTAAGGACTCTGCAAACCCTGTACCAATTAGTCAAATTATCCGATGAGAAGTGCAATATTGTGACAGCATGGTAGAAAATGAAAATTCCAAACAGATTAAGCAAGAACACAAAAACAAAACAAATTTCCTAAGGAACCATTTGAAGAACAGGTTTCTGTGTTATTTAAGGCAATGTCTTCCAAAGAAACCACCCGTACACCTACCTGTTCACCTTCAGCTGCATACATGCAAGCCACAACACTGTCAAGAAGCTGGATATCCAACTTCTGCCCAAAGTCCAGAAGCTTTGCTGCTTGTTCTGCCAGCAATGTCATCTTTTCTGGAGCATGTAGACTTGTGAAGCTCTACTAGTTTATTCAATCTAAAAGATATACAGGATATACTATGAGAAAGGTGACGAAATGGTAAGGACAATACCAAATATATAAGAAAAAGCAAAACTCTTCATGTGCCAAAAAGCAGAAATGCAAATCAAATATGTGAATGTAGTACATCTCTGCCTCCCACTGATCAATAACTGCAGTCCGCCAAATGACACTATTTTGCTCTTTCCCAGCTATAGAGAATACTCGATAAGCAATAGACCAAACAGAATGCTTGTAATCGACTATTTTCAGCTCCCCCCCACAACCTCTCTTACATAACAGGATACACATGCTGCACATTCCTTAAACACCATAAGATCACTCAAAAGTTTGTCAAACAAAGTATAACAAATATCAAACGACACTTTCACTACTGACGTAAACAAAACAAAAAGATCCAGTTTCATAAGATTCATACTTAGATTAAGTTCATCACTAATTATGTCGAGAACGGATATCTCCGTTTCTTTTACAGAGCCGACCGTACGTCCGAGACTTTACTGCGGAGTCTCAACATAGCCCGCCAAATCAAAAGCGAACCGACATAATGACGACCGATTAAAATCCCCAGTCATAAAGAAGAATCGGTTAAGAGTGTGATACACTCTTGTGCGTTATAAAGACATCATGATCACGTAAAAGTTCCCTTTAAATTTGTATTTTTAAAAGCGCATTACAGACAGCACATGTTTGAAAAAAGAAGACTTTTTTCCCCAGCATCTAAATATTTATCCACCGATAGAATTTTTTGGTGGATTAGGATATGGTCTGGGGCATTATGGAAAAAAGACTTTGGCATTCAATTTAAACTTACAAGAAGGAAAAAGCCAAGTTATGTATTTTTCTGATTGTCATCAACGTCAGTTACACATCACGACCATGCGGTGGTATCAGACGTATGTCCCGTAGGACGCTACTTTTACTTCCGTTGTTTATATTCGAGTCAACATGGCGGCCTCCTGTTGTTCGCGCACATGACAAATAATGCAGATTTCTTTTCTATGAATTCAAGCAAAATTGAAATCTTTGCACCCAATAACAGAAGAATTTGTACTTTCTTACCGCGCCGTCCTGATCCGTTGATGGCTAGACAAATTGTGAAGAAAACACCCAAAGTTACAAACCGGTTGAAACTGGTAAGTGTTCGCCATGTCCGCAAAATTTCGGACATAACCGGAAAATTGTCTTCCGAAAATTTTTAGCAAACTTTTAGTAAGTAATAAGACTTTTATCTAATATTCAGAATTATAGAAAAGAAGTTAAATTTATAAATCTATTATAGGTCTTTTTAAAAACTTGATATTCAGTATACTGTCCTGCTTTATTTCCGGATACGTTCGGCATTTTCCATATGTTTGTAACATACATTTTGATTGGTTTACTTAACAGCCGCAAATAAACTGTTTTCAAACGCATTTTACCATTAAAAACTTTGTATAAGCGATATATTATAATAAAAATGGTTATATTCAACAGTGTTTTAGGACTTTTAATGGTAACAAGCTATATCTGTTGCTGGATTTTATGAGATATAGGACCAATCGCCACTGGAAATTTTTGCACTTTTAGCCAATAAAAAGCATCCACTGATGTGAGTTTGGCTTGCTACATGTACTTGTTACTAATAATACCTCAATTACTTTTACCTTGAAAGAGCGCGTTGAGGAGTATTTATCACATGATGAAAATGGTTTATGCTTTTCGACGTCTCAGAGATTTTTTTTTCAATAAGAATTATGCATGGTTAGTTTGTCTTCTATTAGTCCTAATGCGTACACCTTTCTTTCTGTTTTGATTAATGTGATAACTGGATATTTGCTAAAATAGTAATGAGAGGTCTTTTTTTTAAAAAAGTGCTTCATTGCGTGTTGGCGTCATAGACCATTACGTCTTGGGTGGCATGCGTACTACCACTCGAACCGTAGTATTACAACTTACTACGGGTACCTTCAACCCTTTGCTGCGTTCTTAGATGTCAGTCGTCGGGTTTCGATCAGATTAGAAGAGCAGAATGTACGACTTCGCGTCTCCGCGTGTGTGTGTGAGAGTGGTCATGCATGTGTGTGTGTGGGTGATTTAAAATTTTTAAGTTTTATGGCAGCATTTATGTATTACACAGTAAAGGACTCATGTAAGAAAGTGCAAGATTTGAGTAAAATTTGTAAGTGTCGAATATGACATTTATAATTTAAAACTTGATTTAAGCATTTACCAAATTAATTCCCTTATAATAATAATGACAGTTGTCTTAAACTGACCAACGGCACAGCAGAAATGATATTAACATAATTTTGCATCAAATGACATGAAGCATTTGAAAGCAATGAAACTGATTGCTGCACAAATGTACACACAATATAGAAGAATGCGTGAGGATTCCTTGTGTGGGTCTTCAAAATGTGGCATACATCAAAAACCTTTCATGTCAACATATCTTTCTGTAGAAAGACTGCTGGTGATAGATCTGGTTTATGAGTCTGCGTTTGTGATATGGACAACATCCTTGCATCTGAGACAAGCATTGGGGAAATGCAAAAGCATCATAGTGTCCAGGAAACAGGAAAAATGGAGCAATCACTGAACGGACAAAATCATTCAGATGAAAACCAGGCAAGAATGATGCAGTCTCTTTCTTCTCCAGCACCCAGCAAGATAGCGGCTGAAGCAGACAGTAATTTTAGCCGGCCACAGGCAGAAAACTGTATTATGCAGGTCTGTGTTCTTCAGATACTAGATAATATGTGATAGTTTTATGTGTGACATCAGATCTAATTCTGCTAAACTGGTTGCTTTAAATGTAGTATATGGGGAATGTTTCAGTTTTTTAGTGTGTGAAGGGATTACCTCATTCAAACTTGTTAACAAATTCAATGGACCAAAGAGTTGTCATCAGCTTAAAAAAAATCTTTTCATAGACGGATAAAAAAAATTTAGAATGGGAAAATCTTCAACCCTCTTTTTTAAGCCCGTCATTTTGAGTAATCTGGGGGCCCCCTTCTCTGTTTTATGTTAGTTACCAACTTTAGTTTAAACAAGTCAGTGTCTCTGTTCAGACTTTTAGTTTGTTGTCAGTGGTGAATGAAGTGTTGAATGAAAGAGCACTTCTGGAGTAGGAACAACTCTAGGTGGCAGTGAAGATGCATAAGACATGAAGTCTGTGCTCTCTTCTAATGTTCATACTAAATTCAGATAATCTGTTGTGCTTAGGGTTGCTTTTTTTTTTTGTTACATTGACCCTTTTCTCAAGTTGTGCTTTATTTTTAGTCCCCTATGTCTGCACCAGTGTTGGTTTTGACAACCAACATACAAAAAGGCACAGTTGAAGCCAGTGTTTTGTTGGATCCATGTTCCAACCTGCCTGTCACTTATCCTTGGAACATTCACACTCTGGCTCAGGCCAATCTTATATCAGACACACAGCATGAAATTGCCAAACAGCTGATGGAAGAAAATCAAAAAGTGGAAAGCAAGAAAGGGAAAGAAGCCAATGGAGATGAGAAAGGCCAGATAAATCCTGCAGAAAAATGCTTGGCCAGAAGACACCATGAAGGTAGTTTACCACCGCTTAGAGTGTTTAAAAATATTTTTAACAAAATACATGCTACTAACAACATACTGTAGGATATGACGGTTTATTTTCCAATTGGTACAAAGATGAAAGCCTTATCCAAAACTACAGTGTAATTTAGTGAAGCTGACCTGCATGGAATGTTAGTATTTTTGTGGTCATTATACAGCTTTGTGAAATAGGTTCAACTAATTGGTTTTTATGTTATTCCCATAATAAGGTGCAAAGTCAAATTAGTTGTGAAGGAAAAGAAGGCAAAAGTGAATTTTTCTTTTTAACCCTTTTGCATTGGAGCTTCCAAAAATGCTGACTGTAAACATGCAACTTTGTTTAGGTTCACAGGGGAATCAGAAAGAAAGGAAGAGAATTGCGATCATTGAACCACGGCCTAATGAACCCAAGTTGTTTGCCTGCTCTTACAAGGGGTGTGGACGGAGATTTGCATGGCCAGCTCACCTCAAATATCATCAGCTGACTCATACGTAAGAAAGTTATTTTCTTGTTTTGTAAGGGTTGGTGAGTGGATAGGTGCATGTGTGCATTACTTATAAAGACTGGTACAGTATATGTGTGTGCACATGCATGCATATACATAGACAAAGGAGTATACTTGGAAAGGAATCTTATTGTAAGTTGTTTTTAAAAAATTCATTTCTGTGTGAATTATCCATAATTTAATTGCTTTTCCTAAACAGGAATGACCGTCGCTTTGCCTGTGAGACAGAAGGATGTGGAAAGCGCTTTTTGACAGCTCAAAGACTTCAGGTTCACATGAGAACTCACACAGGCGAGCGACCATTCGTTTGCCCTGTAGAAGATTGTGGCAAGTCATTCACTACAGCTGGAAATCTTAAAAACCACAGCAGACTGCACACAGGTAGAGTAAACTACTAGAATAAACATATGCAATCTACAACCTTCTACTAATTATGTTTTCTAGAATATGAGTCCATAATTATGCTTAATTTTCATGACATAAGCCTTCACACATCATTCTCACTTGATACTAGAAAAGAAAAAAATTACTCTCATGGAGAGTTTTGTTGCATGCAAGTAATATTTGTAACAGTGAGTGTGGCTCATTTCAGCAAATCTATGCATGTCTTTGAGTCTAAAAAACATCGCTGAGGTTGTCTTCAAGAAGCAATTTTTGCCCAGAAAATAAAATGGCTAATTTTGGAGTTCACCCCTACAAATTCGAACTTTATATAGAAGTTTCCACTAAAGTTAAAAAAAATAATTTAAAGGTCCAGACCAAATTTGTTTGACAGTCTGGTAAGTAAATCTTCTCCAGATAAGATTTAATGGGCAGCAATCGCAGTCATTGCAGTCTACATTGTATTATTACTGATTCTCTGTTAGAAGTGGGTTCATTTGAGTTAATTTTTCAATGTGTATTGTTGTTAATAAAACATTACAAATGTGTGTTTGTCTAAGATCAACTTCAGTCATTTTTTTTATTTGATAGATGTTTAATTTTCAGCATTGCAATTTTTTTAAAAAATTTTATAGTTACAACTGCCTGCTGATAGGTGTGAAAAACATTAATTAATATTTCTTGTGCCTCTTCATCATAAAATAGCACCAGAATATGTTTTTATGATATTTTATGCTCTATTTCCAGCGATTTTTGCTGAGTGCTTGTCTTGTCCTTTAAAAATAAGTAAGGCAGAAAGGTTTTCAGCTTAGATACCTAAAGCCACATGCAGAACTGCCAGATGGATGCTGATGCCTAGCTGGCTGTACACCTATCACCAGATTGCAGTTTTTTTGTTTTCCCTAGATTTTAATGGCTTAGGACATGTTTTAATGCATATGTGTATTTTCAGGTGAAAGGCCATACAGATGCGAATATTGTGGGCGTTCATTTGCAGAATACTCTAGTCTCCATAAGCACACACTCATGCATTTAGGTATGTTGCAAAAAACAAAAAAAATTTTTTTTAATTATTATTTTAAGAGTTATACTGCAGAACAAAAAGTTATCAGTGATGAAGTTAGCTGTCAGAAATTATGAAAAGGTTAAGAGATTTAGAGATATTCTGTCTGAAAAGAGCTAAAGAACTCCTTCTCTTGCAAAGATGCACAGATTCTCAGACAATCACACAATGGCAAACAATATTGTAATACAGAAAGATGTTCAATGCTAGCTAAGAAAATGTTGCATAAGTAATTATCTGCTGTTTGCCAGAATAACTTGGTCAAATCCTGAACATGTTTAAGACAGTTTCGGTGTAGCAGTAATCTTTTGTTGCAGGTATTAAGCCATTCACTTGTAGCATTTGTGGGAAAGGATTCTCACAGAGTGGCAGTCGCAATGTGCATATGGAGGGTCACAAACTTGAGGATACAAAACAGTCCAGTCAAAACAGTAGCACCAGCAACTTGGATAATGCTGTTGCATCTGTCCCAGGTAGTGAAGACAAAGAGAGATTGGCAGCCAAAGTTGATGCACCCCCTGATGTTTTGGTGTTGTGTGATTCTAATGATGACAATGTTCAGTACCAAGGTGAGGTTTATTTGATGATTAGGGTTTTAAAGAAAAGGCTAAAATTCATCGCTTGACATTTTCAGGTCATTGGGGGCTGAGGTGATAGAACTTTTCTTGGGGCCAGTTTCGTGAGGGCAGTGCCCATCTACTCTCCCTAGCTGCCCTACCTTCCCCAATCCCTATGGACTCAGGTACTCCTTTCCACCAGCTGGGTTGACTGGGGGGAATCGGAAATTGAACCAGGCCACTCTCAGTTCAGACGCCAGTGCTCTAACCACTCCCTTGAGTTTTGTTAAAAGGTTGGCTTAATGTCCTCATAATAGTGGCAAATCCCACTATTCCGGAATATGTGATATTGTGTAGTATATGACTACATGCAATAAATGAGTTGTAATCTGGAAAACTGCATTCAGGGACATCTAAGGCAAATAGTAAAAAATGAAGATGAGGAAAATCACCTTTTTTTTTTAATTTTTATTTTGTTGATCATTTGAGAAAAGGGGCAACACTTTGAAAAACCTTAAATATTCAGAAATTTTGGTCAAACGGCATCCGGATTAGAGCAGAAAAGTTGGGGAAAATGGTGTGGTTAACAACAGTAAAACAATGTAGAGAAGACCTGTTTTGTACTAGTCAGTTCAAAAAATTAAGACATTACTAATACATTTGTTGTTTTGGTTTTTTTTGGTTTTGTTTTGTTTTGCATCAGATCTCCACAATGCTGAATCCATCATGTTTCCTCAAGGCCTTGCAGATCAGGTTATTACTGTAACTACTCAGCCAGCAGCAGTTGAGATGACTCATGATATTCTTGGAGCAGAAGGTATTGAAAGAAAGAATTTAAAAAAGTATATTTCTTAGGCATTACCTTTTATATCTGCAGGCTGTAATGTCAGTGATTTTGTAATAGGTTATGCTGAGTTTTAAAAAAAATTAGCAATGTATCTGCTGTTTAGATCCAAGTACTGTATGTCTCCTACAGTGTACGCTACTGAGAGACTTGCTTTTTGACTATCTGATAAATCTCTTTTGTGAAATGCTTCCTTTGGGAACACCTGTTCTTTGCTGTCGTCATTGTGTTGTGTCCCCTGTCATAAAGTCATTAATATAAACACTACATATTGCTCTCAACTTGCAATCATTGTGTTACTATTATATTTTCTATTATAAAGCCTTTTGTGTGTGTCTAACATGCCTGTGCATAAGCACATGTTGCATTTTCATCCTTTTTTAAAAAATAATCTTAGATGTGGACTGTTTTACAGAAGTACTGGGTGATGACAGGATTGCCAACCAGCTAGGCAGCAGTGTTGTTGTTTTATCCCAGCCAGCTGAGATGGCCTCCATCCCCTCCTCATACAATGATGATGATCCCTCAGCGTCTCATGTGGACACCAGCAGCTATGATCATACACACCTTCTGCACCCCGTGTTGCATCATGAGGAGATAACCACATCAGATGACCAAGATTTGGTTTACTCTTCTTTGGAGACACCGTCACATGGTCGGCATGACAGTCAGTCCATGGTACAAGAAATGGAGGCTGGAGTAGGGTCATCTTCCAGTCCTCATTCCAGCGATAATATTCATATGGACCCAATGATGGAATCTGACGAAGAACCAGACTCCACAGATAAAACATGACTTTCTGTTTCTGGGAAGATAAGCAAAATTCTTGGCTTCTTTTAATGTTCCTGAGGAACAGTCAGTATTGAATTCAAAGAATAGATTCCTTGGCATTGACTATTCTTGATACTTCCCATTCACTCAGCATGGTGCCTTGGGTGGGATTGGGGGGTAGTGGTGGTTAGCTTCATTTACTGTCTTCTTGAGAGAGTTGAATAAAGATTGTGTTGTTGCTGCTCAAAGCTTGTCAAGGAAGATCAATGCAGTCTACTACATAAACAATTTTGTGGTGCTATATCTGGACAAGGCAGCTACAACAAATAGTAAACAGAGTTATGAGCACCACAACCTACTGGCAGATTTTCCTGAAACAAACCACTGTTGGACAATTGTATTTTATTATCTTCTTTGTACATGTCACAGAAAAGAACTTGCTCATGGTTATCTGGAATAAATAGATTATTTGTACTGACAGCTGTTTCCTATATCAGGTGCATGCAGTCTTGGAATTGATAATAGCCACCACAGAAGTACTCAGTGTTTGATTTAAATTTAGGTTAGTTTTGTAAATTTTGTATGTATTCAAATCCAAAGCTTATGCTTTGAAATTCTTGCATACGTGGTATAGCATTTGTCCATGCAACCAGATCAGTTTTTAAAGAAAAAAATATCAGTTTGGACAGTTTCTGAGGTGTCAACATTTATCTTGTATGCCAGTAACTTTTTTTGGGGGGTTGGGCATGCTCAAGGTGCTCTGCTACTTTGTTCTGGGTTGTGTTACAAGAACTCGCTGATGCAACTATATTTGCCAAAGCATGCTTCTTGTATACCAAACTGAAGGAAAACGAATAAACATGTATAAAACAGAAAGAAAATTTAAAGCACTGAAATTGAAATGTCTTTGAATTATGATTAATAATTTTCAGTGTGGTCTGCTAGATTATAAACATTACAAAAGAAAAAAAATTATGCGTTTAGATAATACATTTTCAACATAAAACAACTAAAATGCATTCAATTATCTATAGAATATCAAACTTTTTATAAAAGTTTATTCATATTTGCTATAGATATTGCTGTCCCAAGATGCTTTGTTGATTGTCATCATTGCTTTGATAGTGGATGTATCAAATTTCTTTGTAAATGCAAAGTAACAATAAATGTAATCTTGCTGATAGGAAATGAAAGAAAAGTGACTAATCTTTCAAGGTATGAAAATTGAAAGAAATTAAATCTATAAGAATGAATCATGTTTTTGTTTTGGTATATTTTGTATAATTACCAAAGTAAACTGTTGATGTAGTAGCATCAGGGGAAATATCTATGGCCTTAAACTAAAGCATTTCTAATAATTTGTCAAATTTTGTTCTTTTAGTAACTTTTTTTTTAATTCACCTACTGTACACAGTGGTGCTACACAGAAAAGATGCTTCTGAAAATTCTGATGACACACTAAACATGACAAAACATGTTTAAAAAAATTCAGATATCATAAATTCCAAAAAATGCAACCAGAATAAAAATGAGAACAATGCTCTTTGACATGTGATAATGCTCTGAGATATTAAACGGGGTAATAGGGGTCATAAACAAAAGTTCACCTTGCATTTCTTAGTCACAACTAGTGGTTTCATGGTTTGGATAATTCCATCTCTCCATTTTCATCAAAAACAACAAAGGACATCCTCTAAATAGAAAATTTTAGCTTCAGACTTAAAATAGATATTTCTTGACTAAACAGCAAAAACAAAAAGCCGCTCGCAACCCACAGTGATGGCGAAAGGGAAAGAAGGCATTGCTCTTTCACCTTTTGTCATAATCAAGTACAATGATATAAATTTGTAATCATGTTTTTAGGCATTCCTAAAGCAATAAAATAATGTCAAGTTATAAAGTGGCATTTTATAGTGGGCAAGATTGGAGGTTATATTTTTGAAATCGAGGGAGCTGTATTGTGAGAGTTACTAAGCATGCAAAATATGTTTAGATGTGATGAAGGTGTTGTGCACTCTATGAATAAGCACATTAGCGAAGAATAGCTAGAATAGCATTAATCTAGATTTTGTAATTATAGTTATGCAAGGGGTTATTTTATGTTTTATGATGAGTTGATGTTGATGAAGAATTTAAAAAAAAAAATAGAGCTTGTGTTAGTGAACCTGTCTGACCATCAAATTGTCATCATCCTTTTTTAGGCTATCATTGCTACAGGTTCTAAATGTCATATGACTTCAGCCTTAACATGGCATCGATTATTGTTTCGAAACCCGAGTGAGGATTTTGCTCATCTGAGATTGTGATCAGTGTTTTTTTCTTTTGATTATAGCTCAGTTTTCCCACAATATTATGATGCAACTATTATAAAACAGAGTAGGGTTGAGCAAACTCTATGGTGCAATTTGTGGGATGTCTGTTTTCTTGGTGTGTACAGTTGTGGTAAAAGATTTGTTGGAACTTTAAAAAATGTGATGACAATCAGATTATGACTACTTCACATGACCATAAGTTAATCACTGCCTTGTCCCTAAAGGGAGAAATGAAGTGGCATGCTTCACATTTGGTGTTGGTAAAATAAATGCCTGTGGAATTTTCTTGAAAATTGTAGACAAGATTATTTGGTGCATCTTTTTTTGACTGGGTTGTTTTTGCAAATGTATTTTTTTATCTGTGGTTATGGTTTGAAAACTATGTTGTGACACCTTAAGTAACCCTTTTTTTCTCTTTTTTTTTTTTTTGGGGGGTAAACGTTTTGTACCAGTTTCAATAAAAATTGTTTGAGACGTATTTTATTTTGCTCAAATTTCAACCTCTTTCGAAAAAAGAAGACAATTTTAGGACAATCTGACAAACTTAGGTATAGCAATTGCTATGGTTAGTTGTTGGAGTCTTATGCCATGCTAACAACTAAGGTTTTATCACTGCGAGTAGATATTACTACATAATATTCAAGCAACCACACTTTCCTGTTATTTAAACAAAAACAACACTTTCAACATAGACAGTGTTTTTACATCAATCGTGTTTGTTTATCACGTGCAAAGCCAGTCTTGTTTATTTTTCAAAGAACTGTACATACATTCCACACTGAACCTGAAAACTTCTCTCTGGGAAAAAATATGCAGAAAGAGGACTGTGTCTGCATATCCAAACACAGCAATGAAAAATGTTTTACTTAAGGGGCCTAGCACGTAGCATTTTTTCCTGGAATGATGGTTCTAATCCCAGCGCAATTCTTTCCAATTGAGCTTGCTTCTGACCACGTGTCTTCATTATCCATTTGAATTTGCGTTTCCAGCTTGGTAATTTTTTGTAGAATGGTTCACGTTTGGGCCTGTACAGTGGCACACGTCCATCAAAGTGCATGTAGTCAAAAATAAACCCTGGGTCATTAATGCCTTCCTCACGTGTTTTGCCTTCCTCTGGTGCAGCCAATAGTAAAGGTATATTATCCCTTTCCTTTCGAAACTCAACCACATTCAGTTTCATGCGATTGGCAAGATCTTGGTGAGTTTCCTAAAGTTAAAAAGATTTAAGAACATTTTTTTAAAATATTGATAGTAACAGATTAAAATTAATAAAACTTCAAGGGATCCAGAAGAAGGAACAGAGAGATTTAAAATGCAAAATCAGATGGTTGCGATGAAATTATTTGAAAAGTATACAGAAATTCTAGTTAAGATTATTTGCAATAACATAGCATACTGAAAAATTTGACAAATGAGATTCTCTGCAGTGTAAGTAGGAATCAAGTCAGAGTCCAGAGCTAAGAGATATAAGTACCTAATGAAAACACCTCAGATTTGTCAAAATTCACCTGTTTGAGAAGACCATTGAAGAAAGCTTTGGTTAGATTCTGAGTATTCTTAATGGATCCTTCCACTTTTACAGATATGTCCTTAATACCTATTATTTCACATATGGTTTTCACGACACGGTGACATCTTAAGCCATATCCTGCACAATGTGAACAGAGCATAACATAAAATAAAAGTTTATCTACTTTACAAATGAGTAAGAAACTCTGAACTGTAAAGAGTTAATAAAATATGAATAGCCTTTCTAAACATCAGATTCTGTGCACGTGGTGAAGAACAGTGTCACATTTTATTTACAACTTTCATTCTCTCTGAACAATGGAAATTATAATGTAAATTGGAATAAAATTCTTAATCTTGTAAAACTAAACTCTAAATTGGCAAATGTTACCAAGCTTAGTGCATGCCCACTCTGCACATATGTGAAAATCAAAACTGATTGAAACAGGCATTTGCAGTCTTTACCTTTTGCCACCTTAAAGGCATATACTGCTGTATGTTCTTCTTTTGAATAGAAGTTGTGAAAAACTGAAAAAAACCCAGCAAGAAGCATCTAATTTTTTGAAAAATAACAACCAACATAAAAATGAATGAAATGTCATCAAGAGGCTAATATTAGTTTTGTATTTTAGTTTTGTCTTTGAAGGAATGCAACAAGCACACACAAACACAAATGACCAAAAGTAAATGCAATTGTTTGTGCCACTTTTTTTACAGCTCTTTAAAAAGGGATACAAGTAATAGATTATTTAATGGTGTAACCTGAAATTAACTTAAGGAAAGAATATGGGTAGAATTTAAAGTTTAATATTTAGGAACAAAAACAACATCAAAACACAATGAAGGAAATACAATAAAATCTTACCATTCACCTCTATTGCACCACTAACCACTTCTCAAAGAAAGGCAATTTAAATGGGAAAAAATACCTGTATGGTCATTGTATCTCTCTATATACTGAAGTCTCTGAGCAGCCATGTTCTTTGCCTGAAACAACAAATATTTCAGAACTAATTGGTGTGGGAAAAGCCCTCTCCAGGAAAGTTACCCCCCAAAAAAATGTAATGATTAGGGTTAGAGACTGTTTTCAACCTTTAAAATAAAACACCTAACCCAAATCTCACTTTTATAAAAGAGCATGTGTCAGAATTATGAGACATCTGATATTCACAAACATCACAAAGAACTGTGGTTTTAAGGCACATACTTTGTGGGATAAATATTCTATGGTTTGTTTCTCTTTTTCTCTTACCTTTCTCAATGATGCTTTTGCATTTGGAGCTTTGGCCAATGCAAACCCTGCAAAAGTATTTTAAAATAACAGTAATCTGTTGACTACTATCCTCTTGAGGACGCTATTTCACCTTCAACAGGAACATACTTGATGATTTCAGCAACTGGTGCCTTCAGATTATGGGAAAAGTTACATGTTGGGGAATAAACCCTAAAATTTGTGAGAAATGACAAGTTGTACACAAGCACTTTTTAAATAAAGGTAATTATGTAATGTAATTTACCTGCAAGGCCATTTTTGTTTCCTGTTACCACAAATGAACTGAAACGTTGTTTTCGGCCTAGGTTTCCAGTCATGTTGGTCACAAGTTTAAACTGAAATAACATATAGCCATTCTTTCAAACGATATCTCTGCTGACAAACACAAGAAGATGTGAAGAAACAAGAGTTACCCATACAATCCATTCTGAACAGGTATTAATGTATTGGTCAAATATGATGATACGTAGAAAAATTATCTTTTTATTTTGCATGCAGTTCTCTCCCTCGACATATTTGTATCCTACACACACACATATTCATGCATCTATACTGTGACATACGAAGCCAAATCATCCAACCAAAAATGAGTTGGGGGGAGGGAATACAAACCTCTAGAACTCTCGTGTCAAATCCTTTAAAAACATCTAACAGAAAAAAAAAATCAAGGAAACATTAGTACAAATGTAGTAACAGAAAATTATGTATTTGCAAGAGAAGGCAAAGAAAACAAAAATCAGGTCTAAAGGCGAAACACCTATTTTATGAAAGTGTTCACACCTATTTTATGAAAGTGTTCATAAAGTATTTTAACAGTTAATATGCATATAACATTTGTAAAGAAACTTGTTTGGAAATAATCTGTACTCAGATTAACCCTGCCAGAAGTGATTTTTCAACCTTGTTCAAGATGGCAAAATAAAGTCTTGTCTTCCTCTAACAACAAAATAATTCTTATTTATGAAAACTCCTTACAATCTCCCACTGGGTCAGGAGGCCCAATGCTAGTGCCTCCTAGTTTACCACCAGTCCACCCTCGCTGTAGTGCTGGCACTTTAAATGTTCTGAATTGAGAAGTTCGATCTCGTGCTTCTTTAATCTTTGTCTCTTTCTCAGGATCTGGAGGCAGTGGCTTGATCGAAATAAGCTCTCGACCTTTGATCACAGGGGCATTCAACCCTGGCCACACCATGTTATCTTTACCTGGCATGCAAGAAATAAAGACAGCAATTTAAATACAATTTGCATGTATGGAAATACATTCTTGAAACCCTTTCTTAGGTAGTGGGCTGGGGGTTTGCTCGACTGATAAACTACAACATGAGTGTGTTGAAAGTGGCATGGTGTTAGCAGGTTAAAAGTGGTGTGAGTTGGAATTCTATAAGGAGTGGTGTGGGGCTTAAAGTGTTTTATAACTACATGTAAAAGACATGCATATATAAGATACTTACACAAGTAACTGGTTCTGTTTGTGTATGCACTTATATGCGAACATGCATTGTAAGATGCAGCATCACAAAATAAAAGGCTTTTGTAAACAATGTAGTTATGGAATAACAAAATTTGTTATGGAGATACTTACCAAGACCGATGACCTGCCCCTTGTTTAAGTCCACTTTTCTGCGACCATGTTTACCTCGACCACGTTTTCGTCCAGCATTACTGACTCCAAACACACCTCCCCACAAGTCTTCAGCCGTCACTAAAGTAGAAGTGATTAAAACTTTTAAGTGCCTAGTAAATCTGAACGTCTTCAAACTGCTCTCACTTTTGCCATCAGAAGAGTACATTTTAAAAGTTGTAAAATGCATGTAAATGGAACACATTTACAAAATGCTATAGCTGTACAAGCTAAAGTCTTAAAGCTGAACCCCTAAAACTCATTGTCCAGCACATCAATTGAGCCTTTTCTCTGCATGTTCATGTCTTTAAGTCCCATGGCCAACTACAGAAAAAAAACTTCACGCTTGCAAACACAAATATAATTTACTATTTAGAGAAGTAATGGAAAATACACGGCTAGCTAAAAATCTATTTACATATAAATTATAGTGAACAAATAAGGATATTTGAAAAAATCAGGGTGGGCGTTGGGAGGAAAAAGCATGCCAGTTACGGTAAAACATTTGCCTTGAATTAAATGAAACTTACCTTTCCCTACAAAACTAACACTTCTGACTTGCTTGAGATACACAGAACCTGTATATGCGGTCAGAATCGTGGTCTGCTTGCTAATCTGAACTGGAATGCTTGACCCATGTAGGGCCATTTGGCATCGCAGTGCACATGTTGTCACAGCTTAGAAAAAAAATTTAAAACAGTTTGAGTCTTTGGTCAATGCATATGAGGCCACGATTTCTTTATACAAAGGTAAACTTTCACTGCTTATTTATTGCAATATACTTTAATTACAATTCTCGACTACTGAATAAATTTAATAATCATGGATCGCTAAATAAAAGTCTTTAGAAAATGAGGACGGATTTATAGACGTTAACCCAATTTACTCGTAGGGAATATTTAACAAGCACTCACTTCGATGCATGGCAGAAAGTTTACAAACTCTAACACCTAGTCCTTGCACGACAGACGCCATGCTTGTTAAGGACATTGATTACCATTGAACAAAAGTGTCTTTTACATAATATAGGGAAACATTACGCGTAATATCATGTCTAATATCAATGAAATATATAGTTTGGTGATTGAAATGTAAAAATTTAAATAGGGTGAAATAAAGGTGGCAGAAAAAAATCTAATAATATAATTATATTTAAAATGAGATCCAAACAGCTGTCCTCGGTAGTATAGTGGTTAGTATCCCCGCCTGTCACGCGGGAGACCGGGGTTCAATTCCCCGCCGGGGAGGACTAATTTTGTTTTTCATTCTCGGATTGAGTTTTTTCGATTTCTTAATAACATAATAAGACAGATAACAATATTCTTCCTTATTTGAACAACGTACAAGCATAAATCATCCATATGAACAGTTCCCATCGATCTCTTCACCACCACCACGGCACCCACCCTTTAAATGCACATATTTTAGCGATCGAGTGTCAATTTAAGAAGTTGCACGATTCTACAAGACGACTATTCTGGCAGCACAAGTGTGAAATACGTTGATTGTAGATCCGTGGGTTACCCAAATGTACCAGGTGAAGATACATGTATATGCATGTATTTGGATTCTAGAATATTAGTCCACTGATGTTTGTTTACTGAGAAATTATTTTTAACATTTATTGTGCATTTTTATTAGTTAAATTAAGTTAATATCTAAATGTATACAGGCCTGCAAAAGAGGCAGAGTTGTTTTGTGAAGAAAAGAACGGCCATCTATACGTGTACGCGATCGAGTATACGTATAGGTGTCTGTACCATATATATTGTCTTGGGAGATATATATAGTAATTATTAATCGAAGTCCTGTAAGGACCACCCTAATGCAATTTTGCAATATGTTACTCTCAGCTCTTGTTCTTGTTATTTGGTTCCTCGTTATGTTTTCTGTATTTGATTTTAATATTCTTCATTTAGTACGGACGTTGCTTAATTATTCTTAATTTCATATGTGTGTTATTTGTTTGTTTTCCTGTCCCTCGTATATAGTATATATGCTGTCCATATGTTTCGTTCTTGCTGCATGCTCCTTCGGAGTGTGATCGGTATGCGCTTTACAAATTTAGCGTTGTTGTTGTTGTTGTTGTTGTTGTTGTGACCACTCTTTCACGTTCTTAAGCCAGTAATTCTTCCTCTGGCCACCGCGGTGTTGACCACCCTTCAAGGTACCAGAAAGGACAGTTTTGGACAAAGTGTCGTGTCCTATCATTTGGTCAGACTGGACCATTAACTTGATATTTGGTGCAGCGCGTGTTGCACGGGCCTTTTGTGTGCTGTATGTTCGAATGCAATGTTGAAGATCACAGCTTTTCGCTTTCCAGGGGAGCTCGTAGTTCCTCGGTAGTATAGTGGTTAGTATCCCCGCCTGTCACGCGGGAGACCGGGGTTCAATTCCCCGCCGGGAGGGACTTTTCTTTTCGATTCTCAGGAAAAAAAGCCATCTAAGTGACAATCTCACACGAAGCAATACACTCAAAATTGTAGTTTACAGGGATTTATATTTTGCATCAACAGATGTATCTGCAAAGAAAAATCAGCGATAAATCTCTGAATTGTTTACAAAAAAGGTATTAGCTTAAAGTGTTTCTTAATCGAGCCAGTGTCAAACGTTTGACAGTTTGGTGAAACTGCTAGTGAAGGTCACATGAAACTAAGGATTTGGGGATGAACGTTCGGGATATTGGAACTTTGGCCAACATGCTAACTCCAAACTTGTTTTCCAATAAATATGAGACACTTTTGAGGTTTGACTTCGACACTTTGCCCGATTAAGAACGGCCATCATGTAAGAATTCTTGAGCTAAAAAACGAACAATGGAAAAATACGGGAAACAAGAACAATCGCCAAAACATAAGATTCTACTAAACTTTCTCCTCTTAAAATATAATTTTCCAGCTTAGGTGGACAGACATAATTTGTAATCTTACCAACCCAATGTATCTACTAAAATCGTTTAAATTGAAATAGAACAGCCATCCTAAAGACATGCAAATACATGTTGATTTGTAACTGATGTAAACGTCAGATAGCTGACTGAGGTCAATCAAAGAAGCCTCCAATCCCAATGGAGATGCTGTCTCTCTCTGGTAGCGGCAGGTAGCTGGCTCTCCAAAGGGAATCCGTCAGGATTACTGAAAACATATCATAATGAAAATAAATGGTAGACGAAATAATAAATGTAATGAAATATAATCGAACATCTTAAAAATATGAAAGAAGAAAAAAATCTGCTAATTAAAATTTGAGATGGTAATACAAGCATATGGTAATGAGAGTCAGAAATAAGGGGAGGGAGGTGGCTTCTGGCACCACCACCGTATTTTTCTTTCCTAGTCCGATGTTACAACAACGGTCAGCGGCATCTCCCGCCTCTCCCTAGATACGCGCAAATGCATTGTGCGCTGAGAGTATGCCAGTATCATAGAGACATCGCCAGAACAATAATTATAGTCGTAAGAAGTTAGTTTAACAGCAAAAACAAAACCGAGAAAATAAAATCTTCAAAAAAGCATGAATGGGATCATAACATATTCCAGATTAGAAAAGGAGAGTTCTAAAGATAGGTCTGAAAATACTGACAAATTTCTCCTTCTTGCAGGACATCTTCGAGCGATGTGCACACAGTATCACATGGTTTCCAAGTGTCAACTTTTATCTCTATTTCCCCTTTGACTTGCATTAGTATCACAAGTGGGTGTCCTATGTCTACCTGTCAGAAGCATAGGGAAAAAAAAAGGTTCAGCAAAATGTGTTCACATACTTTTCTTTTCACGTTCAGTCAGCACATTCTGCCAGGTGAAAAATTTATACTGGAGAAGAATATAGGGAATTTTACAGCATGTTCCTTTTCTGAAATTCAAAGTTTTTAATAAAAAAAGAAGACAAATAGTAACACACAAGGTCAGTTTTATCTGTATATACAAAAAGTATACGCAATATATGGGTACATTAACGTATGTATAAAATGTCTAAGCAAAATTGTTTTAGCTTTTGAGATCTTATACGTTTATATTATAGCAAATGACAAACAGACTAGCAAAATATAAATAAATATGCTAGATCGATTAGATGTGATTAAAAATTGTACGTATTATTTCTATCCAAACCTCTTTGAATATTTTTGCTGTGTAGTTGGAAGAGATAAAAACCCAGTTGGTTGATGACATTTCCACAGCTGAAGGCAGGAAGTATGGTCGCTTGTACATCGCCCGAAAAGCTTTGGCGGCGGGTAGCTGACAGTTCTCCCTGTACCAAGAAATGTTAATGTTAGACAAAAGTAACATTTTCACCATCGCTATACCCCTCCACACACAGACACGTTCATCCAAATAATAATATTGGAAATTTATTTAGCGCATTTCCCTGCTTTACAAAAGTTTCAATACACCTTACAAAAGAAATGCAAAAACAAAAAAGAAAGACACAAATTCACACAACAGACTAAAATACGTCCGAAAACAATTGTACAGAGATATAACATCAGATATAATAAACAGAAGACAGAAACCCCAGTTTAAGGTCAGTTAAAAATGAAACACAGAATCACACATACACGGACGCACACAGCATAAATGTACTCTAATACCTACCAATGCGCATAAAAATTTGTTAGGTTTTCATTTGTTATTTTCCTCAGAAGATCTCTGTGTCCTCCATATTTAATGCGAATATTACTGGAAAATCCACAGCCCCAACTGGTCTTTAAAATGTTGCTGGTTCTATACATCTGAAGCAGAAATATTTTCAATTTTGAAATGCTGATTTAGGGATAAGTGACGATGATATCATAGAAATGTGTGCTTTTAAGTAGGCGTGTATTTGCATCAGTGTGCGTGCGTGAGAGAGTTAGAGAGAGAGAAGTATCGTTCGTTATGAGGGAAAGAGAGAGTGAGAGAGGAGTATCGTTCGTTATGAGGGAAAGAGAGAGTGAGAGAGAATTAAGTGTCATTCGTTATGAGGTAAAGCGAAATTCAAATCTGCCTAAATTCTAGAGTAAAAATGCCCTCAAAAAGCGATCAATTCAGAGAAAAGAAAATGTGTACATTATTGTGTATAATTCGATCGAAATTGGGAGATCAGTCACGACGCAATCGCAAATGAAACAATGGTGCTCTGTGTTCATTGTAATTCCTGTTGTTGACTGACGTGTCCAGACTCATTTATCCATTTATGTACGTATACATGGTGGGGAGGTGGGAAACCTTTGCCACACATACAGTACCTCAGCAATGTCTTGTACCGATTTGTCAGCAAGATGACCCCAGTCCCGCAGTCCGTCTTCAACGATGACCGGTATATCCCTCTTGAAATACTTGTCAATAATGTTTGCTGGATTAACATGGCTCATTCGCAGTATGTCCTGTATGCCTTCACATATCTGCAAACACGCAAACATTTTTTGTATTGTTTGTTGGTAAGATATGACGTCCGTATCGCGGAACCTGTGGGAAAAGAAAAAAGCTAATAAAAAGAACCTTTCCATCTATATGCCAATGCATGACAAAGTTGATTTTTAATAGTTATATTTATGGACTCCACCATGAAAAGCAATTATGGATAACGTTCCAATTTGATACAGTTATATATATCTATATATTATATGTACGTGGGTGTGTGAGAAAGAGATGGCGAGAGCGATCCGCGTGAAAACAAAATTTGCCTCCGATGTCCTCGTCTCCCGCTTCCTTGGATCTGCTCCGCGCAAATGCTATGTATATAACACGACAGGCACACTAACTAATATATGCATTTTTTTTAAATCATGAAAACCTGGCAGTCGTCCATGGTTAACTTGTCTGGTTTTCGGTACATTGGGTTTGCCACGAGACAGTTGCTATGGTAAAACCGAGTCCAGTCCCAGAATGGTTGTATCTGCAAGAAACGATCATAAATTGGCTTCAAAGATACCTGACTATCACATGCTACGCGTTATATGCTATTGTCTGTAAAGAATAATAAATAGAATAATAAAATGATAATCTCAAGGTATTTTAACAACAGAGCAGAACATTTATACATAATATATACAGTCAAACCACAAAAAAAACGGCTAGGGAAGAGAGCAAGAGCTGGTGCAAAACGGAGGAACGCACTATTAAAGTTGTTCACAAAGAGATGGAATGGAACTATACAGCTACATGTTTCCTTATATTTTGTCCAGTGCTTCGAACTGTGTCTGCCTCCTTCACTGTACAATATTTTTTTTTCGATGCTAACTCTAGAATAGAGGAAAGACGCCCTTTACACCTCAGTCCTGACTAATCTAGGATTTTCATCCCTTTTAAGTTTGCAATCTAGCTTGGGTGTAATTAACGGTTTTCCAGTAACCGATGCAATTTTGGAGCAAATTCAGTCATCCCTTTCGCACCGATCACTAAAGACAGGAAATCCAATAATTATGGAATGGACCGATCCCCTGTTCAGTGAAGCAACTGGGTTATCTCATTATCGTTTTAGTAGCATCTTAATCAAAATCATGCCCTTCTATTTTCGCAGGCACCAATGCAGAAAATTGAAGTCTTGAACTGTTTCAATGCGTTCGAAGAAGCTTGTAATATGAGTAAAGACGCGAACACATAAAGTGACTGAAAAGAACGGAGAGAAAATTAAACAAAGGATTGATACGCAAAAAAAAAATCTGCTACAAGCAATGACTGCTTATACCTTTTTCAGGTAGTATAAAGAATTTAAATAAGAATTAACAATAAGGTTGAATAAAATATGTACCAACTCATGAAAAATGTCCAAAGGAACATATCCCCAACACAGTTCTATACCTTAAAGCGCATGTGTGTGTGTATATATATAGAGCAATATCAATAGGAAGACAAGCCAACACATCAATTTCTCGTGTTAATAATGCAAAGTAAAGAGAAAAAGAATGTCAAGATCAAGAGTGCAGAAAAGAAGAAAAAAAAAATCGAAAACAGAGATTCTTACTTTGATCATCGCAGTTTTTGCAAGAGCACTGGCTATACGGCATGATGATTGCAGCTGGAAGCCAACAACAGCTACCACGATCATAAGCACGCCAATCAGTCCAATTTTCTTCCATTTTTTCCTTTTTACTGTTGTGGAAGTTTGAGTGAACGGCCGTGCAAATTTCACGATCTGCGCAACACTGTATCCTGATTTTAAGCAGAATTTATTTAATTTTCTGAGTTCTTTGTCGATAAAATCTATATTTTCTTCGCAAAACACCTTCGAGGTCGAAGACTCGTACTTTTTTCCGGCTTCTTGACGATTGTTTTCTGTTCTGTCGGACCTGCTAGCAGACACCTGCTTCCTCTGTGAAGCCATTGCCGTCGCCGTGTGCTGTCTTCAACACCAGCGTCCAACACAGCAAGGCTCACCTCCGACCTCCGAAAGCGCGCGAGAGACTATGCGGCGGAGAAACAGGATGTGAAGCTTCCGGATGCTCGCGCATGTGCACAACAAGAGACATGTGTTCGTTCAACTAGTAGGAATGGATAGAGATATTTTCAAGACACTGTGCGCAGGCGTAGTATTTACGAAAAAGAATTTCACGCCGGCCACAGGCTTCCTTCCTAAAGGTAAAAGTTATTATTTTCTACTGAAAATTTGCTATCCAGTACTTTGTCGCTAATGTAGCTGGTGCTATACGTCTAGCGGGCTTGCAACGTTCGCTACTAACGTGGATACTTATTCTTATTTACTTGCTGATGTTTGAATCCCATAGGGGATGTATCACAAATCTATCTGTTGTAACCACGTGCACAAACGAAAAGTGTGATTATCTTCAGTTTCTCCTTGTTACATCGTAATCGCAGTTTATGCCATGTTACACACGATGTACATATGTAATACTGCTAGTAATAGTATGAGAATTACTGTTAGTCCCAATCGTAGATTTATCACTATAATTATTTATGCTCATGGTTTATGTGTTGTATGAACATGCAATTTATCAAGTTCTACTAGAAGATTAAAAATAATGATTGGCTTGATAGTAAATACAAGTGGAGTCAACGAATGTACCATAAAAGTATATACTAGAAGTTTGATTTATATCATGTACTTTCTGCAAAATTTCGACTATTCTCGATTTCTCATTTATTTTAATTCGTTTGAAACAGAAGAAAACACAAAATCCCAACCATCAAAAGCAGATGGCTTAGATAAGCCTAAGCGTCACAAAAAGAAAAAGAAAAAGAACAAGAATGCTGAACAGAGAAAACAAGAGGTATAAAACTTCAACAGAGATATTTTATGAAAAGATTTTGTAATGGCTAGAGCACTGGCATGTTTTTTCTTTAAGTTTTAAGTTATTCTAACTAAAGATGGAAACATAATGTTTAAAAACCAAACAAATAAGCAATTTAAAAAAGTGAACCCCAAATCTGTTTGCATTGTTTTATGTTAGGGGGTGGGATTGAAACATTGCCTTTACTTTGTACCAGAAACCTCCTAAGTTTTACTTAATAGTTAAATGATTAAAAAAATGCCAGTGTTACCAGTTGTCCAGGTACTGAGTTACATAAGCAGTCCGTGATTAAAACATTGAATGTTTTGTTTATATCTCAAAGTTTGGAAATCTGGAGGATTTCGAACAGCTTTCTAGTTATGGTGTGCTACCAAGACTTATTGAAAACATCAAAAAAGCAGGTTTTGCTGAACCCACAGCAATACAGAAGGAAGCCATTCCAGTTATGATGGATGTAAGCTTTTATAAGTGTCATTAGATATACAGTGTATATTTGTATATTGTGTGATTTATGTGTGTATATATATAGTATTTTTGGACATTTGTGTAGTAGACTTATTTGATGGTGCTGTGGTAATATGTGTGAGTGTTTTTGTATGCACATGCATAAATATGTGGATGAGTGAAAGAGGAAAGAAAACAGTTGTTTCAGTAAAAAATAAAAATAAATTAGTTTCTGTCATGAATTTGTAGGCATGCTCTGTTCAATGACTGAAAAATCTCTCTGTCCATCTGACATTATTAAGTGCCTGATTAGTCTGTAAAGGGAAAACTAAATTAGTAAAAAGGTGGTGGAAAGAGAGCGATGCATCCTGCTTTTTATATGCTGAGATCCAAATATAGTAACCCACTTACAGTTTATTGCCTCTTTCACCAGTCAGCTGTGAGACCTTTAATTGTTGGCAAGCCCAACATACCTGCTTACTAACATAAACAAATCTTTAAATGCTAATCATGAAGAATTAAAATAAAATTATGTTGACAGCGGAGAGAGATAATGGCATGTGCTCCCACTGGTTCTGGAAAGACAGCAGCTTTTCTCATTCCTGTTTTGCATTACTTGAGAGAACCACGCAACAATGGATTCCGAGCACTTATTTTAGCTCCAACACGAGAATTGGCCAAACAGGTGTGTCGATTGCATGCATATGTACATTGTGTGTGTGAGAGAGAGAAAGTAGTGTGCTTTGATGACTCAGAATATCAGTTTCTTTAAAATGCCCTTCCTGCCCTCCTATGTAACATATTACTGATATTAATAATATTAGGACTGTGATCTTTTGTACCTTATGTTCCTCATGTAAGATTTTTGACATTGAGTTATTTGATTTATAGTTAATTGATTTTACATTTCTTGTAACTTGTAATTAATTCTGGTTGACCAGATATTAGATGTCTGCAAGCAGCTGTCAGTTGGAATTGGTTTCCGGTGTCACTACATTGAAAAGGCATCCACTGCTACAAGCAAGTTTGGACCAAAATCAAAGAAAAATTTTGGTGAGTATTTTCAGGTTAAAGACTAGATTATGTACTTTCATTTTGAACTAATATGTTTAAGAGATTTTATTCTAGATGCAGGGAATGTTATCAGCCCCTGAGTACTGCAAATTTCTATTTGGATAAATAGTTCAGGTTTCAATGCATAGGTAGGCTTTGTTAATTTCATCTTGCCCTGAATTTTGGAGCAGAAAGGTTGCAAATTGCTTACAACATGCTAATGTCTTTGCTATGTTCTGTTAAAAACTTCCATGTCAGTCTGCAGCTTTCACTTATGTTAGCCTTTAATATTTTCTACATTGTCTATATAAAATATTGATTTTTAGCTGAATTCTGCTTATTCACTTCCCTGAGGGTTTATTTATGTTGTGGATGTGGTATATTTTCAGATGTTCTTGTCAGCACACCCAATCGACTTGTGTTTATGCTAAATCAAGATCCACCATTAATTGACTTGTCAAAGTAAGAATTTCATTTGTGTAGTTTTGGGTTGGTATCATGTTTGTGATAGAGGCTGGTGTCTAAGCCAGCTGTGTCAGAACAAATCTGCATGAATGACATGTCTCATTGTCTGAACACATGTGAATGATTAAAAAAAAAAATTGTGACATAAAAGAAAAGGAAAGAGGTTCCTTTGAGAGAGAGAGAGACCTTAGATTGTTGAGAAGCGAGAAGAGCAAGTTGAACAATGCAGATAGCAACTATCACAGCCTCAACCAGCAGGGGGTAGAGGACTAGCTCAGATGTGAAAGGTTTGCATTGAGTTCACTTTCTTTGGTGTTGCTGAAGGCAGCTTGCTAGCAGTCGGCACTATAAAGACCTTGCATTAGTGTTATTTTTCACCAAATGTGTTCGAGCGTGTGGTAAGTGACCTGGGTACATATAATGATTCTTGAATAGTTTTGTAATTACACTGTCAATGTAGCAACACATTAAGCTTTTTTTTTCTTTTTAACTGCCATTACTATAGTATAAGACATGATGTAACAATTTTGTGTTTGTTTCTTACATATTGTTTATTGAGGGTGGGATAAGAGCAGTGTTTTATTTCAATTTCTTGTGGTCAATTATCATTAAGCAGTTGGTCATAGAGGAAAAAACTTAATTTTTTTCATGACAATTTTTTTTCTGTTGCAGTGTACAATGGCTTGTTATTGATGAGTCAGATAAGCTGTTTGAAGCAGAAGGAAGTCAAAATTTTCGTGATCAAGTAAGTACACATACCTACAAGATGCACATGTGTTTGCTTTATTCAGTAGGATTAAATTGTTTCTAAAACACTATTTCTCTTATTTTCAGCTGGCAACCATCTACAAAGCATGCTCGTCTGATAAAGTGAGACATGCACTTTTTTCGGCCACTTTTGCCTTTGATCTTCAGCAGTGGGCCAGGAAGACTTTTCATAATGTAGTTGAAGTCACAGTTGGGGCAAGGTATACATTTTCATAAATACCTGTGTATTTGGTCGGAGTGGTGTCCCTTTGCCTAAGATCCTTGAGGGGGTTATCTCTCTGCATTTTTGTTTTATTTTTGTATGTGCTGTGTTGTTGTATTGTAATCCAAAGAGAGCATGGCTTTGGCTGGGTTACTGCACTATAAATGCTTTCATCATTATATACAACAGAAAACCCTTGCTTCTCAGACATACTTTGTGTGTGGGTTTTTCTGTCTTGTTTATGTCTTTTTTTTGGGTGCCCCTCTCCCTTTGTTTTCTGATATGTATTGGACTGTGTCCATATGTGTTATATGCATGTTGTGTCTTGTCTTATTTGTGTATTAGCCTTTCTCTTGTAAAGCGCTTCGAGCCTTCTGCTAAGTAGGATAATGCAGTATATAAATTTACTTAATTATTGTAGATGAAATAAATATATGCATTGGTGAGGGATCTATGAATTTTGTACAAGTTTTGCATTTGTATTTATTTTCATTATGTTAGGAAAAGAGAAAATTAAAGTGACAAAATGTCTCATAATAATGCTGTTTATGTTTGCTGCTAGATTTTCTCTGTTGTGAGTCACTTCTTCAGGATCATCTTTAACTTTTAAGTTTGGTCATGTGTTTGGCATGTACTATATGTATATTTTTATGAAGGTATATATGTGTATACATATGCCTTTGTGTTTGTGCATTCATATGCAAATGGATTTTTTTTTTCATACCATCAGAAATTCAGCTGCACATCTGGTAAAGCAGGAACTCTTATTTACTGGCAGCGAGTCAGGCAAACGCCTAGCCATTCGGGATATCATCCGAAAGGTAAATTCTTTTTGGTTTGTTTGTAGAAGTCTGCACTGTTCGTGTAGATTGTCTGATTTTTCTTAATAAACTGCTGCTTGGGATGAGTCAAACAATTGCAATAAAAGGTAGTTGCATATGATTTGTGCTTAGGAAAATATTTTTGAGAATAATAATAATTTTCTTTGGCTAGAACTGTTGGAAAAGGTGCTAGTTTGAAGTTATGCATAAGAACTTACTTTGATGATAATTATGCTGGTGTACTGTAACAATAGTTTGCATTCTAAGGATTAAGCTTGCATAGAAGTTTCAGAGTGGCATTAGAAAGGTAGGGGAGAGTGATATAATCGTGTGATTAATCTTCATACTTCAGCGGTTATTAAAATAAAATGAGAAAAGGTGGTGCTATTGACTTAGTTGTCTCATATCAGCTTAGGCTAATTGTAGTCACTCCACATAGCTTGCCTTGCAGGCTGCATGCCGTTTGATCTGTAGCATCGTAGCGTGGAAAACCTTTCTGCACAATTCATTATTGGTGCTTACAAATAACAGAAAGAATAAGTACTGATATGAATGACCAATGCAAAATTGTGTCTTTGGTGATTAATAATGAGGTATTAATTAAAAAGGTTTGGGGTGCATGATTTCGATTCCTTTTAATGTCCGTTTAATTGCTTTTTTTTTTATTCCAGTAGTGCTGATATTGCTGTTATGAATTTTCTTGCATAGTCTGAGTAATCTATAATGTATTTTTTTTTCCAGGGTATTGAGCCACCTGTTTTAATTTTTGTCCAGTCAAAGGATCGAGCCAAAGAACTTTTCAGTGAGCTGATTTATGATGGAATTAATGTTGATGTCATTCATGCTGACAAAACACAACTCCAGGTAAATCTGCATGACAGTAGTAGTTAAGTCCTAATAGATTATTACAACTTTTTTGGTCTCGGGAGTGCTGCAGGTGGC
The DNA here is from genome assembly GCF_003073045.1 of Pomacea canaliculata. NCBI lineage: Eukaryota > Metazoa > Mollusca > Gastropoda > Architaenioglossa > Ampullariidae > Pomacea > Pomacea canaliculata. Next base: position 20,221,264 of record NC_037597.1, read on the forward strand.
ACCTCAGCACTCCTGAGACAAAAAAAAACTTGCACCACTGGACTACCCTGTTCACCTAAGAAAGGGACATCAAGAGAGCAAGTGTTTAACTATTTCCGCTACACTGGTGCCACACCTAAGTTAACATGACTCAAAGAAAGCAATAGATCAAAACGATAACCCCCTATACCCCAAAAAGATCACAGCTAGATGAGTGGCAGAAATCAACCCCGATGAAGTTGTGTAGTTTGGCTAGTATACTCACAAATAGAGGAGGGAAAAATGTACAAATCTTTATTATCTTTATTGTTTTCTTCTTTCACAGCGTGACAACACTGTGGCAAGCTTCGAAGCGGGCCATATCTGGGTTCTTATCTGCACCGAGTTGATGGGTCGTGGTATTGATTTCAAAAATATCAACTTGGTCATAAATTATGACTTTCCAACAACAGCTGTGAGCTACATTCACAGAATAGGTCAATAAAAATTCTTTATGATAATAGATGTTAGTGGGTACAAATCCCGACTTGTTTTTGGCTTTTTCCTTATGTTTTATTTTTATTTTAAAAACTTTTGATATTAGCATGTTTACTCATGATAATTTAACTTCAGTAAGAATTCTTTTTGATGAAAAGTAGATATTGAAAATAATTCAAAACTTACTTAAAATTAATGATATAAACTAGCATATGATTGGCTTGTGAAAGACTTATGTTAAAGAACAATGTTTCCAAAAATGCCATTGTTACTGCAGGAAGAACCGGAAGGGCTGGTCGGCCAGGAAGAGCACTCACATTCTTCACTGAAGATGACCTTCCAAATCTTCGAAGGTTTGTACTTGGTCCATTGAGTTCTAAGATCTGTTCTAAGATTTTTCTTATATTGACTGTCACCATATTCCTTGCTTCCAAAGATTTTGTTTAGAAAGCATTCAAAATTCATTTAAATAATGACCTTCAGCTTTTGGTAGAATCTAAAATGGTGCTGTGGCAGGCTGGTCTTGCAACATTTCAGTAGAAAATATTCCATTGGTGAAACATGGGAGTTGTCTTGTGATCTAGATAAAATTTAACATGCTCCTTTGAGAATAGATACAAAAAGACAATGGCAAAGATTTCTTGCAGATATTTTTTCCATATAAAACAAGAATGTAGGATACGCAAACTTATCGACATGTTGGTGTTTCAGCATTGCTAATGTCATGAGAAGAGCAGGATGCCCTGTGCCTGCCTACATGCTGAAACTAGGCAGACCATCTAAGTAAGTGTCCATTTTTAAATAATAGTAGAACTGTCAGACACTGAACAGAAGACAGCAGAATCTATAGTTAACTCACTTGTCAGCATCGGATGGCATGCTACTCATGACAATTACAGGGTTCCCAGGTCCTTGCAAGGTCCTTTTAAGTCCTTTTATATTGAATTTTCGCCGAAAGGCCTTTTAAGTCCTTTTATTTGCCATGCGGTCCTTTCAAATTCTCACACAGGTCCTTACATTTTCTCTGTGACCCTTTTAAGTCCTTTTATCGATAAAATATTACCACAAATTTATTTCCGGAGTCGACTTTGGCACAAAATACCGACGATTTTTCGCCGCATGTTTGGTCTACACATCTGTACAACACTAGTTGCCCTTCCGTATTCGCAAAAAACACTCTTTTTTCAAAAGGTCTTTAGAAACTTACTCTTTCTTGAACTTTGATCTTCTAGTACTGGTGTGCATAGTTCTATTTCTCTCTCTCTCTTCCCGTTAGAGTGTGTGTGCGAGAGAGAGACATGAACTGACTTTTGTATTACACCAAAGAATGGCTTTCAGGTTTTGCAATTATTATTACTTAGATTTCTAGAAAACTTTGAACATTAACGGTGTACGTTATCAGCGCGCTAAGGACACTTTTAAAGTTATCTAATCTAAATATGGCAGACAGGCATCAAAATTAACTCTTTGATTTTTTATTACTAGAAATACATGTATTTGAGAACATAGAGAAGACCACAGATTCATAAATAATACATCTTTCCGACCATACAAGAGAAAAACTTAAGGATTGATGACTGTCACTTAGGTCCTTACGAATGCATGAAAGGTCCTTTTAAGGTCCTTTAAAGGTCCTTTTTTGGCACCATCCCTGATCCCTGGGAACCCTGCAATTACTTGTATTTAGCAACATATTACAAGTAATGCAAATAATTGAAATGTGTAGGAAATCAGGGTAGTATGGCTGTTAAAACCTTTTAAAAGTTCATCTGTTGATATTGATATTTTAGCCACTAATATAGAGGCCATTAGGAACATGCTTGCTAGTATATCAGATGGACAGCTGCCAGCTTGGTGCTGGACAGTAAACTGTGGCAAAATCGAATGGAATGGATCTCAACTTTCAGATTATTAATCTTGGTGGAGTTTTCAACCACAGTGAGAAAGACGCTGAAGAACAGCTTTCAGGAAATAAAAACATGAAATTGTTAGGATGGTGACATCAAGTATCTTCTGAAATAAGATTTCTGCATTTGCAGGAGAGAAAGAAAGAGAACAGTGCCAGTAAAAAGAAAACATATTTCTACAGTACGTCATGATGGAACACAAAAGAGCAAAAAAAGGTATGCTGAAGAGCCTGTACTGTGTGCATCACAACAAAAATAGATTGCACTCTTTGCTTTCACATGTGATCAGCATTTATGTTTAGATGTATAGCACAGCATGCACTTCCTGTACTTATCACTGTAGAGCTGATTAGAGTTAGAGTAAACAATATAAAACATTAAGATAATGTCGTAGAGTAAACTACAAAGTTACAAGAACTCTTCATTATTTATTCCTCAAATATTTTTTTAATTTAACTTGTATGTCTGCTGTCCTCAAAGGAATTTAAAAGCAATACTATTTTTCTTGTCATACTTTGTTGGAAAAGTGGATTGAAGGCAAACTGAATTTTGTGGGAGGAAATGCTTTTACACACACTCACTCTACAGAATAATTCTTAATAATAAATCTTAACAAACTGCAGTATTTTCTGTCATTTGAAGTATCAACTGTTTTGTCACAGAGCTATTATATTTCAATTTTAGGAAAGTGGATCAGCCTAACAACGTCAACACTGGAGAATCTTCTACATTGAATGATAAATCAAATGAAACTAACAGAAGAGGACATCAGAAGATGAAGCCAAAGAAAGGCAATAAAAATAAGAAAACAAAAATATCTAAAACCCCTGTTAATGAAAACATTGAAGCATGAGGTGATTGAGTTAGAGATGCCTGACTATCCTGTTTCTTCAGGTGGGGGGAGGGGCTTAATGCAGAATATAGTGTGAACATCGTGTTTGCATATGTATATGTGTGTGTGTGTCAGAGAGTGAGTGATAGTGATCTGTGTGTACATATATTTGTGAGTATATGCATATACAATTAGAAACAAATTCTTTTTATGTCTGGCTCGTGAGTGTTTGTTAAGTATATGAGCAGATTAGACATGCAGTGGTGCATATATGTAAAGAATAAAATGCTGTGTGCTGAGAAAGTATCTCATATTTCTTTCTTACATTTTGGTTTTATTCTTTTTTTCTGTTTGTCTAGGATGTGTGTACATTTGTTGCATTATAATTATAGCATTATTATGTAGTTAGACCGATTTTACATGGCTAAACATCATGGCAAGACCATGCAGCACCAAAGATTGTGTAACCAGTCGGCCGGTTTCTCCTTGATCCAGTGGAATGGATGAAAGTTCCCAAGGAGAATTTTCTCTAAAATTCTGGCTCTCACTCTTCAAGTCTGCTATTTAATTTGCATTTGTTTTTTCATCATCTACCACCTACCATGGAGTTCACACAAGACCCTGCTTTTATTCTAAAAGTGTGTTCTCTATAGTGCGTCATTCAGTTAATAATCGGAGAACTACACCCTTTACTCTGTGTTGTTTACAGCTGTCTTCTGGATGTTAATGCACACTAGATATCACAAAGTTCATTCACTCAAAATACAACGTGATTTATTCCTTTAGACAGCCAAATGTATGACATGCTTTCGTGTACACACAAAGAGATGTGTAAAGTTTACAGGATAAAAACCACTTACAAATCCTGATAGTATTAGAGCTAATCTAACCTTACGTAACATTAGTCTAAATTATACCTATATCAAGATAAAACTAAGAACAAACACCAGAAGCCTTTTCAGCAACTATACATCCGTGGTCCAACAACACATCGAACTTAATAGATCTTCTGCATAGTCTGAAAATATTTGCATATTATATTTCAACAAAACCTTTCATGTCATTTATTTTCTTTCCAAATAAATGCGTGAAAAAGAATACATCTCTCTTCAATTATTATTAGAGCTGAACTTTATGCTTGAATATATGTACCTAAGGTGACATGGAAACAGACATGTTGACTCCGTGGCGCAACGGTAGCGCGTCTGACTCCAGATCAGAAGGTTGCGTGTTCGAATCACGTCGGGGTCAAGTAAGTTTTTGTCCGCCTTTTCTCCATTTATAATAAAAGACAGATGAAAATCATTGTTTCGTTTTATTTCTCCTGGCGTTATATTGTGTAGATCTGTGAACTGATTAATTTTAGTGCTCATTGATCAAGAGTATTTGGAGTATATCGTTATCCTCGCACTTATCAAGTGCATAAGGAAGAATCACCAATTTTTTGTTTTATGTGAAAGACTATGGCATTAATAATGACCACATTGTCATAACAAACCATTCTTCCATCACACTGCGTTAATATTTGACGTTTAAATGTAGACTGTTAGCTTAAGTAAGTCACATTTCACATTCCTCAATTTAAGGTCGTCGATCATGGCGATGTCTTAGATTTTGAAATGATTTAGTAAAGAAACTACATTTGAGAATATGCGAGCTTCCAGCCTGTGGTCCACGCGTGTCAGGACCACAGAGAGCAGCGTCAGTCGTCGTGGTCGGTTGGTGGTCAGTCAGTGTTACGTGTGTAACGTCGTGGCTATTAAGTCAAGCATTGCCCCCAGCTCAGACTCCGTGGCGTAATGGTAGCGCGTCTGACTCCAGATCAGAATTGGTTGCGTGTTCGATTCACGTCGGGGTCAAGCGACTTTTTACCATTTTTCTGAATTCATATTTTTGTAGCCAGGACATATTTGTGCAAGAAGAAGAGGCAAAATATATAGCTTTTAAAAAGTGGGTGTTTAAATTCATTTCACAGTTTTTTTCTGTACACGTTTTCGGTCAACTTTAGAATGCATGGTTAGCTTTTCTCCCATTTTTTCTTCTTTAAAAACGAAAGATTTGACCAATGCTTCAGGAAACCCGTTAAATCTAAAGATTGCTTTAATGTTCTGTTTCTTTCATCACTCAAAGTACGTATCGTAGACTCCGTGGCGCAACGGTAGCGCGTCTGAATCCAGATCAGAAGGTTGCGTGTTCGAATCACGTCGGGGTCACATAGTTTTTTTGTTTGTTTATTTGTGGTTTTTTTTTTTTGTGTCAAAACCCACTTACCCTCTTTTACTTCGTTTTTAGGGATTGTAATTACTGAGTCTAAGATTAAGTAATTATTCTAATTGCCTGAAAATGAATTGAAAAGCGTACATATGTAAAACAGATTTTAAAGTGACGTTCTATTATAATATCTCAAGTGCAAGCTCGATCATTTTGAAGGATTGTTTGAGACAAGCAAATCCAACTTATCGAAGAATGGTTTATTTGAGATATATGCTGTTTGTACACGCCAATATCGTGCGCGCGCATGTATAAAAAAAGAAATCAGTTTCGAGAAATACGAAACGTGGCATTTAATATTGACCATTATTTTTAAATGATAATGGTGACGACGACAAAGATTTTGTTGATCCTGAGTAATAATCAATTTTACACAATTGAGCTTCCTTCGTCCGACTGCAGTCTGACTATATTCTTGGTACAAACATGTTAACACCCCACAGATGTATGCAAATAGCTGTACCTCCAGTATATTAGTGGAGGTAAGTAAATTTATACTCTCGCACTGGTACGTCACACGCATGCCTTCTGTCTGACCCAGAACACCTTTAATGCTATCTGAAAAACAGGTGAAGGGCGGACGGTGGGTCTGTCATCTTCCCGCCAGCCCACCTGGCGCATTTTTCGTCTTCATTTTGACTTTTCGTTGCCTCTGCCACCCAGAGATCTAGTCACCAAGTTAGGTGAGTGGTATTTTGACTAAAAATTTAGTTTTTTAAAATGAAAGCGAGTTACTTTTATAAATAACTTCTCAAACACGCTTGTCAAGGAATGCGAATTAACATAGCCGACCTTTCGAGGACAATGCCTGTTGTTTACGGTAGCAGGTTTGAATGTCGACTGAGCGTGTGTAATTCCGTGTTGATAACGGCCGCTTGCATGAGGTAGTCACATGAGTCTGGAAACATCGAGTCGCAGACGACCACTTGATTACAAACGACTAAAACTGCGCGGACTGACCGCAGGCTACATGCTTGTTACTTTACGCTTGATATCACCCGTGGAACGCTTCACAGGATTTCAGACGAGAGGCGACATACGTCATACGTGGCATTCCTCTCGTTGCTGGCGCGCAAAGGATTGTGTTACCTGCAACAGATTTCATTTCTTTCCTCTAAAGCACGTGCTTTCCTTAATTCATAGCTAATAGCTAACAGAAACATGCAGAACTAGTGTTTAAGAGGATTTACTGTTAAAAGATAATGTCATGCAGCCATGCGTAACTTTGAATCAGGATACATAAGGCGTTAGCGTGCGCTTGTGTGTGTGTGCGTGTGTGTGCATGCAAGCATGCGCTTTTAATATTCCAATCATTCTTCGAGATGCAGCGGAATATATATCCAAACATCTAAATGTAGTACACGAACTAAAAATTGATGGCGAAGAACAACTTGATCCACTGGCAAAATGTATCCTTCCATTTATCACCAAATTACATTCATTCAATATCTGTAGATCAAAAACCTTAATAACACTTCACCAGCTATTGAAAATACAATATAGTTTACTGCGCATTTTCAGCTGTCAGCTTTCGAATTTGCTGATAGACATTGTGATGTGATGCTCTTGCCGAGACTCCTGGGAGTGCTTTAAGCACGTGCTCTGGTAGTGCGTCCGCGAAGTGAAATTTGCATGTAATCATCAGACGACCTTGGCAAAGGCCAACTCTACGTGCTGACTTGAATGTTGCATGGCTTTGACAATGCCACAGTTCCAGTTTAAATGGAACAACAAGATACCAAAAATATGTTGTATCAGCAGGAGCGTATTCACAAAAAAAAAAAAGTTTCTGCTTCTCCTGAAGGGAGCACTATGAATTTTTCAAAGCTACTCTGAAACAAAAGCTCAAATTGTTATATTTAATTCAAAGTCAGTTGGCATGAATTGTGAATCACAAGAACTAAAATGAAAAGAGAAAAATTGATGTAATTGTACAGCACGAAAAAGAGACAAAAACCGAACATATATATATATGAGAGAGAGGGGGGGGGGGCTATCAAGGATAAGAAACACTGAATGATAAAGCAAACAGCGCAAGCACTGTAAGTCCAGGAAGAGTGCAACAGCACGTTACTACCGCAGAAACCAGCAGGTAAAGGAAGAACTTACTCCAAACGCTCACCCTCGGTTCAAAATATTGCGGCGCTAAATTTGAATCTGACCTTTTACCAAACGTAGCCAGGCTGCGCCGCAGTGCAGTGGAAGAATGTGTGTGAGGCAGTTACAGCACGTGGGTTACTGGTAGGCGTCGCCGTAACTGCACAGAATCTTCAAGGACTACGTCGTTTAACGGTGGGTTTTAGGCGAAAGAGTTTGAACAGGCCAACAACTTTGTTGACAGACTCACGAGGTAACGGTCCATAATGCATTTCGATATCTCGAACTCTTTTAACCATGAGCTATATATATAGTTTGCTGTTTGCCTAGCAGAGGTACATTATTCGTCTTTATTTGTTCTTCTATGATTAAACTTTATTGAATATGTGACAAACGTGTACAAGGCGGTCATCTAGCTTAGTGTTAACAAAAAGGTATAGTCACATGTTGAACATTATATGAGGCTATAATAGCATGAAAATATGAATGTTTTCACTAACAAAAGTATATACTGACTTCCGAGTAAACAAATAAGTATCTAGACTCTAGGAGGGAGTTTAGTTCTAATACTCCGACCATTTTAGCATGAGAACTGTTTGAAAAGTGTTTAGTCTCTACTTGCAGTGGTTGGGCGTGACCAACCGCCGCACATTATAGTGGTCACGTGATCGGCATGTGAATAGCGTTTGAAATGTAGCTCGTGCTTCACGTAACATTTTTTTTTTTTTTTAAACTTCATGAAACAAATCAATGTTTTGAACAGGTGGGGAAGGGGCCAGGAGGAACTTGGAGGAAAGGGGAAAAGCATGTTACTGTTACTGATTCTCGTGCCCACATATTTAAATTATCTAAGTTTCTGCCTTCTCTGAATTGCAGGTGACTATAACTCGACACTGATGGTCCTCTTGAATACTTTGTACCGTCAAGGGAACTAGCTATTCGAAAACATAAAATGGCACAGAGTTTTGCTTCAAGTAAAGCATCTTATTTTTCGTTGGAAGAAATCTGTTAGAAGCTCCGAAGCGATCACAATGTTAAGCCTTTCGAAGTCTTCGGAGAGCAAGGGAGAGAGTACCTTCAAGAGCAGTCAAAGGTTCTCTCCCTTTACACACGCGGGGTCGTCTGTGGCTCGAGGCAGACGACATCTCCGGACGAGGTCTGAGAACAGCGTGGTACGATATAATGGCACCCACTTCGATCTTTCAACTCAAGGACCTGTGATTAACCAGGACGGGACACAACAACGAATGTTGCACAGTCAATTTTGAATATGATCGAAACAGATGTAAGTACTCTTCATTGTTTTTGCTTATTTAGTTCGATTGGAGGTGCTCCATCTCAGTATTTTGAAGGTGCTATTCATAAATGGTGCAGGCGGCATGACAGGGAATTTATTATCAGTATAAATAACAATTTACCTCCAGAGCTAGAATCACACTTGAATCAGATAAAATGTCATAATGTGATTTTTAAAACATGGTCGCATGCACGCGGCACGCTTTTAATCTTACAAAAATCATTTATTCCAGTTTCAAAATAGACTTTTAGGGCGAATGTATCATCTTTCAATGGAGCTTTTAATTCATCAAAAAGGACAACAGAGAGAGGCCAATGAACTGGTGGGAAAAGGTAGCCGAATTCTACAGGTTTTAACCAAAGCGTAAGACTTTTCAAACAGCTAAAGATCGCGAAGGAAATTCTAACACGGTGACAGTTATGAGGTTGATCATGCATGTATTCTCAGCATAATTTTGTAAATTATCAAAGTAAAATAACATAAACCGTCAAATAAATAAAGCTTTCACTGTTAAAAGCTATTTGTGGATCTTGAAGAAGCTCTTTGGGAAACTAATCTTTTTCAAAACGTCCCTTTACATGAGGTGAGACTCAAAAGCCATATTGTAACATCACGTGACTAAGTGTTTGCACATAGGGAAAACAAAACACTTTGTTTTGAGAGCCGGATGATGCTAAGTGTATCTAGTGATTGTCGTTTAAATTATGGCTTCAATACTGAGATGAATCCTACGAAACTCAAATGTTACTCGGTCGAGGTTTGTAATATGGCGGGAATTTTATCTTTAACAGAACACAGCAGCATACACTGACTTCCACATATTGGAACGAGGATGTTGTTACTGTAGTTTTCAAAACTAGTTTCTAGTTTAATTTAATGACTGACTCATTTCCGTGATGCTGTAAGCGAATCTTCCCCAGGTCATCTGTTTAGTTCGACCATTTGATATGAAGACGGTAAACCAACGTACTAAAACTGTTTGTATACTAATCTTTAACAAATGGCTTTTGCTGAAAATTTAATATGAACAAGGGAACATACCTCGAATAGATCTTTTTTTCTGCGCCTTCTAGATTCTAGATGACCTATATAAGAATGGGTGTGGATGGTTCACACGGTTTTTGAACAGGATAGATGATATTCAAAAGACAATCTTGATACAGCTGTCAATCAGAACACAACTAAAACTATTCCAAGTCACTTCCAAGATGCATAACGGACTTGTATTAGAAGCAAGGGGTATTGGACAAAGTACTAAGACTAGCAGAATCCCGTCTTAATATTTTATATTACTTTCGTAATGCCTAAATTGCATTTTATTTGCATGTTCGTCACGTTGAATCCGCGAAAGAGTGGCCTTTATCTGTACGTTCGTGCTACTGTTGAATGAGTCACTGGAATATTGCCAGAAGAAGCCACACAGTATTTTATTAGCTAGAGGTCGGGCATTAACATGGCAACAAATGGGATCCGATTTAATTACAGCGTAAGAGGAGACGAAGGGTCTGAGCATTAATGAGGTCAATAACAGTACAATATGTAACTCTTGAAAAGTAACCTGTCCTCGCTTTAAAGATCTAGCAAGGTGCACATTTTTTTTTTTCTAATGACCGAATGAAGCTCGGTGCAAGACTATTTTTCCCAAAGTCTGGGTGAATCTCCCTTCCGTTCTTGAGGTACGCACCTACAGACATTACTGTGCACAGAAAGAGGTCAAACCCGTGACGTCACGTTTGTATTTTAACGTATGTTCCCGCTCTCCTGTCGGCTAAAACCTTCACACCGTAAGCATATTCATGACAGTTCTGGCTTCTGTTGTCTAAGATACGAGATCTGGAAAACAAAGGTAAAACTTTTCTCCTCCGCCTACTTTCCCTGATAAAGGCAACCGAAGGCGGGACTCGAAATTCAATAAATCTTGGGAAGTTTTTTTTTTATAAAACGTAAATTTGTAGTAAGTGAATCATAAAAATAAAAGTAAATTTTGAGAGACAACCAAGGAACATCCATTTTGTTTCCCATCGGCTGCTGGCGTCCGGTCTGCCTGTAGTGCGGTGACTCAAGAGGGCAGTGCTAGGCAGACTGGGAGTGATGCATTGTGACAAAACTTAAACGATCCGGTGATGAGGAAACAAGATACGATGAGATGTGACATCCCACATATGGCGACTACGAATAACAGAAAAGTTGATGCAGAGTGTCGATCTTATCAAGAGAAATGGACAAAGGCAAACATGTCTTCCTAGTTTTCGGCGATGCATTAGCACTTGCGGTAATGAAAAAAGCCAGTGTGATGCTGGAAAAAAATGTCCAGCCATCACATCAAGGTTGAGTTATTCAAATTCTTAACCAAACATAGGCTACTTTTTAAATTGATAATTTGACCCGCGAATGATGTAAATATCAAATGGCCTTTGACAGAATAGGTTCACCTCCTGTGGTCTAAGCGTAGACACAAATCCCCATACACGAGATGCTGAAGTCTGTAAATGTAAGACGCCCTCAATTAAAATTTCAAAAATAAATGTATTGCATCAGAATGTTTACCAAGTACTTAGAGGCTGATAAAATGTATTAAATGCATCAGCTAGGAGAAGCAGAATAAGAACAATGAATCCCAGCTCCACCTGGAGTTTGAACTTTCTAGTCATGTTGAGCAAGTTCCAATGTTCCCGACATTAGCCATTGGTTTTCTGTTTCCTTGTTGTGATATACGCACACAGCTTTGTCAAATTTAGTCAAATGTTCGACGATATTTGCCCGATTAAGAAAGGCCTTTAGCTGCACGTAGTTTTCCCCTCGTCATCGATTCTAGGAAGGGATGATGTCGATTTTTACCCGGCCATGTTGGCCACTTGCTTTCACCATTTAAACCGGGCCCCACTACTCAAACGGATCAGGAAGGGACAGCAAAGAGAAGACGAATTATCCGCTCTTGCAGCAATTCAGAAGAGCCACCGTTCACATGCCAGGTTTTCGATTTTTCCAATTTTCTCGCAAGAATTGCTGATGCGGCCATTGTCAAGCTGGATCTGTCGGAGGAACATGTCGTTGAATTGGCTGTAACCCTAGTCGTGTCATTAACCTCTGTCCTATTCATGGCAGCTCGGCTCCATTATCCAACCCCCTCCTTCACTCCTTCCTTTCTCTCCACAACATGCTGCAGCTGGCTCCCCCCACCCCCACCCCACCCGCCTTTTTCTCCTGCAAGAGCCGTGCACCTGCACGTTCTGTAGGTCCCCGAACACGCAAGGGAGGGACTATAAGGCAATAGTTTCAATCGATCTGCCCCATTAATGTTACCATTGCCTGATCATTCCTCGTGTGCCGGGGACTCTGCTGCCGATGATGTTGACCGTGGACGACAAGCTGCCCTGGGACACCAGCTGACGCTGTCAGCAACTGTCTGCCAGTGAGAGAAATGCTAGACTGACAAATGTGGAAAGTGAACTGATTGCCGTTCGTTGGTGTTATTTGTAGCATTCGCTGTCACTATGGTCTTTCAGCAGCTTTTGGAATAACACCACAAATTTGTTAGTTCTGCGACCGTTACCTGCACTGACGACGATGACGACGACGCTACCTGTTGGCAATGTACCAGCTAAGATAACTGCAAGGTGCCGACTGACAATGCTTTATCAGGTAGTTAAAGTTTCGGAGACATTAGTTTGATCATGTGCATGAAGTTACGAGAAAGTTTTAACTGTATACTGATTGATAAATAAAACATAAAATAAGCGACAATCATAGAGCTCAGACACACAAAACTGACGTGTACTTGCGTTTGTGCGCGTGCGTGCGTGTATGTTTATGTATATGCGTGCGTGCAGACGTGGCCACGAGCCCAGCACGAGAGCTGACCTCTCTCACTAAGGCAATACTTGAACTCCAGGAAGTGGCTGGAACGGAAACAAGAGAGCCTCGAGCAGCTTCTGCGGGTGAACTCTTGTGGAGAGAGGGAAGCACTAATTAAGGTGAGTTTTACAGCTTTGTCTTTTTCTAAGTAGACTTCTTAAGAGGATTGTTTCTCCATGTGTAGCCTTAAGTCATTATCAACAAATAGGTTTGGAAAGTTTATTGCGTGGCCAAGATTACTACCCATGCTTATAATGATCGCCGGCCGTTGTAAAAATTTAGACAATAGAAGTACTAAGAGACAGGAGTTGAGGCTATATATTATGCGAGACAGTACCGAGGCGAGATGTGAACTCACAGGCCACGATCTTCTCTGGAGTGGTGACAACAAACTTTACAGTTGAGCCTACCAGACTGCCCCGGCAGGTAAGGATGTGACAGATCATAAAGCAAACACAAACAAAAAAATTAAGATTAAGTTTCTGTCCCCCCTGTACTGTCTCTGGAGTATGCAAGAAGAAGCAGGAAAAAAATTAAGTCGTTCAAAGCCCCTCGATTACATACACGATGATCGATGTGCCACTTAACGATGAAAGAGACATCGTTTGCCTACAGATTCACCTCTGACCCGATAATGTCGGTGGTGTGCCCCGCGGTCTTAAACATGTTATCTAAAGTGTCATAAATCTTATCGCAGGCTCTTGATGTTACAGGTTTATGGGCTGTAAAGTTGTTGTCTTTTTATATAAGAAATCTCCGAGAATGGGGTTGACACTGGGCAATGATCTTGTTAAAGCTGCGAATGAAGGTCGAAGCAGGACAGTCGTGCTAAGAAAGACTGCCAGCCATGGGAATACCTGGAAAGGGCGGTATGACCCTTTTACAGTGTGTAAATTTAATTATAGTGTGTAATTTAAATGGACTATCCATTCGGGGTATGCATAGAGTTACATATTAGCTTCTTCTTTGTAACTCGAGCAGTCAAGTACAACCTAACATAATGCACATATGTTGCATGTTGTTACTAGATCATGTGTATCGCAGCTATTATTTTGCTTCATAAGAAGCTTGTGCTGGATAATTTCCCTTGGAACGAAGACAACCACCTCCTACATCTGAGGTTGTGATCACCGGCTGCGGTAAGTGTTTCACAGAAAGGACACAGTATGTAGAGACAGCAACTTGGCATCTGCACTTTCCCTGCTTGGCCAACGGCGATAACCGGAAAATATTATCTGAGACCAGAGGGGTCACTGAATACACAGATAATCCAGCACCAGCTGGGGTACTTTGCGGTATGTTCTTATGTCATATGCCATCAAGTCGTGCTGATTTAAAATAGGTGCCGTTTCTTAATTATAGTCCATTAGTATGAGTCATTGTGGCTTTAGCCCGTATATCACAAATATGTATATAAACTTATCTGAAACAATTTCTACCCGAAGATCAGAAGGAAAGAAACTGTTGGAGGCTTTGTAAAGGTAATTTTGTTTCAGTCTATTTTCTGTGCATATGCAGCTCTCATTTTTCTGTATCCCATGAATCTCACGATGGACTAAACATCTAATCGCAAACATCTTGCTCCGATGTGAAACGTTGACGTGCAATCTTCATCGTGTAAGGTACAAAGGGCACTACAACTGACCTTGTGTCGACCGACTTTGCGGCCATGGTCGATGTAGCCCTACTGAACATTTTGCAGTGACACAGGTTTTCCTGGCTCTTTTTATTCACTTTAGAATAATAAGTGAATTACGAGTGACTACAGTTGAAAGACACGGAAAAACCCTTAGCCATAAGTAAACTATACCCTTCTCCCTACCCTTTCTTCCTCACGTAATCGGATTAAGCGCCACCCACCTGCCCCTACGTTTTTCCCCTTTTATTCGTCCCCTTGTGCATCCATAAGAACTAAATGTACATCTGCTGTTTTCGCGTGCATGGGAAAGTACTTTCGGTACACGTGTAGTCGAGGCGTTTGCAGGCATACTGACACATGAAGCAGTGTGTGTGTGATGGGGTGGGGATGGAGAGGGGAGAAATTAGGCTCTTGTACGATCGAGTACGATCGCACTAAACAGTGTGCCATTAATGAACTCTGTGAAGAAGACATTTTAGCGAAGCCAGCCACTTGTTCAGATAGGACGGGTGTGTATCTTTGCCCTACTTTCTGCAGGCAAGATTCATGCCGTGATGTGCCCCCAAGTTACTCTTTTGCTTCATACATTCCTCCCAGGATGGCCAGAAACACTTTACCTGCGATGTCTCACGTTTTATTCTCACATTTGTCCGCTGCTGCCGAAAGGGATTTGCGAAGCTGTTGTCCAGTGTTTGCGCATTAACAGTAATATTCTTGTCAGCTATTCCATACACGGTGTTGTGTCACCAGCTGTTCCTCTTAAAGTATGTGTAAACGAGAGCTATAATACATTGATGACCCTCTGCAGACGACAGCATGCTTTACTAAAGAACAAGATCATCTCAGCTACACCACGCAGTTTTCTCCCCCTTCTTAATTCTACTCACTCCCTTAACTCTTCGAAAATGTATAACGAACAACCGGCAAGACTTCGTGCTTAGAAGCAGCTGCACACATCCTTCACTGTTTCTGGAAACCACATTTTCTTATCTGGCGATGCAAATCTAGAAGGCGCAAGAAACGTGGGATGTTTGTGTATGCAAGTATAAAGCGGACTTGTCTGAAGACCGGCCATTCCCCTCTCTCAATCCACAGACCCGTGTGAATGTGGCTGGGTGAGCTTCGTTTGCTATCGTTTCAAAGCACCAGTCCATTGACCATCTTTGCTACGTTTTTATCTGCAAAGCTGAAAAGCCGAAAACGACATTGTTAGTGGTGGTACGTGGTTTTGACGGGTGATCTATATCGACCAGTTCCCTCAATGTGTCCGTGTGCGTCCCTTTGCCTTTCATTTCTCTCTTCTCTGTGTGTGGGTGTGTGTGTGTGTGAGAGAGAGAGCGTATTTTGGTAGAAATTTCCTTTATATCCTGTCAAGGTTTCATGGTCATATGACCAGACGTTTTCGCGGAAGGATCCGTTTTGCCTCCATTATCACCTAGTTTTGTTCATTCTTCCTTTCATACGGGTTTTCCGTTTGGGACATGTTTGCAGCCAGCAAAAGCCTGGCGCGGCAAACAACAGCAGCAGCAAACCCAGTCTGAAACCAATTCATCACTTGTAGATTACGTGTTCTCATTTATACAGCTTCGTGATGCTCTCATGATGCCCTCGCAAATTTCCTAGCTTCATTTTTCCTATGCGTTATTCACTCATTTCCTGTTGGGCCGTAAATGACTAAGTGACTCATTGCCACTTAACATGCACATGATCACAAGGCGTGAGTGTGTTTGTCGCCTTACATTTTTGTTCTGCCCGTGTTTACCGATTCTAACTGCTGACTATGGTCATGGTTTTGTTGTGATAAGAAGAATTTTATTTCAGTATCACAGTACAACAAAACGCGCGTTTATTCACAGTGAACAAATTACTGTTAACATTAAAAATGCTATTTTGTTTTTCCCAAACTACTGTTGAACTTCCCTGTTGAGACTCGCATTCACCAAAATTGAGAAGGGTTCTAATAGAGATCGATCTGCTTTCATTCCACGAACCGTGACTTCAAATACCTACATATTCAAGTTCATTTACTTAAACGTTGAAATAGTTACTTGTTGATTGGTTCATTTCTCGTTATTAATTAAGCAATTTGAATTTGTACTGTTGACACTTTCTTTCTCTAATGTACCTTTTAAATCTCAGACTGAATTTGCACAATGTGCTCCATATTATGTGATGTGCACTTTGTTGAAGATTTATAGGGGAACTCTTCAGGTAAGATGCATTGATCAATATACGTATAACGTAGTAAACAAAGATCCTCTTACTTTATATTATTTTTTAAACGTGATTTCTGCAAAATTGTCTCAACAGAGCACAGACAGTCAGTTGGTTTGGGTGATTGTTTCCGTAGAAAGTGCTTCCACCTTGAAGTGATTTTGCAATGAAAAAAGGGGGAGGGGGATAAAACCGTAGTAGTACCTGGACAGGGGGGAAAAAACCCCGACGCCCAGCCCTGCGAACAGATGTCACATACAGAGTGTCCCGAGACGAGATATGAACTCTCTGCACTGGATACAAGCGAGTGTTTCAATCACCACGCTACCGGCCGCCCCTAACAAACGGTCACAAAAAATACATGACACCAGGTCATAATGAAGCACAATCGACTGATGTGCACTGGAAAGACAGCAATTAATGAACAAGCAATTTTTCTAAACAATGAATTTATTTTTCGTGATTTCTGCAGAAAGTCGTAATATAGAATAAAAGGTCGGCCAGAATTTTCAGTCTATTTTAACACGTACTATTTTTTTTTTTAAATAAGCGATTTCTTCAAGAAAAAAATAAAGCAGAAACTGTCGGTCGTAGTCACGCTGGGAAGAGTGGTCGTAATAGAGATGACACTCATATTTCAAAAAACGTTTGTGAAAATGTTTCGGTCGTAACTTAGTTCGCAGTAGGGATAGTCTAGAACTCTACATTGTAGTATATAGTGCAGATTATAATGAGGGATATTTTACTGCTCGTGTTCCGAGGATAGGGAGAGAGGTCCGATTTTACCAGTGTAAAGTAAAGATGATAAAAATGATCCGTAAAATAACATTTATTGAGAGAAAAAAAAAATCCCACAACACTCAGCTCTGCGTCACCTCGAATGACATGGAGAATGATTAGCAAAGCCCTCGGAATGACTGAAAGTCGACATTCGTCATAAACAGCCCCAATTACATAAACTAGCGAGATTCGATTCCGTAGCTTCTATCTCAATACAAGATGGCAACCTTCGAAGTTGAGCTGATCTCAGATGTCAGCTCTTCGCGCACTCACACACACACCTGTCTATAGGGCATTACTACAGGACTGCAAAGGAGACTCTACGATCGATCACCGAATGTAGTGGCCGTAGGGAGTACAGGCTTGACGTGATGGCTGAAAACAGTAACATGATCAAGCACACCTGCTTGTAGTATTCACACCGCGATCACACGCTGAACAGTGTAAATAAAGAGCCACATCGTCCAGTCGTTACAAAGTCCTTCTTTCGTGTATGTTTAAATAAGGTGTGAAATAAGTCAAATTTGAAATTCTCGTGGTGGATCATTCCTGTTTCCCAAGATATGTGCTAAAATCGTAATTATGGGACTTCTCAGATTATATTGCGCTATCTGTGAAAGATTGTCACCTTTTCCGTGTAGACCCTTGAGTGGTTATTATAGTAGTTTTAATTGTTCTTTTTTCACCACGTTTGTCACTGGTAGAAAATCTCATTGATGGGAGTTTCACTGACATTTGCGATGATCTTCGAATGAATGTCGTCTTTGCTGCGATGTCTTCGAGGCGTAACACGAAAGAAAAGTGCGTTTGACCTTTGCACTGTCCCTTGAAATGTCATTATTTGCCCACCCCTATGTGGCACGAGAAACAGAAAAGCAGCGTCAGAATCGACTTTAAAATCACACATACACACTTACGCACACGTGCGCGCGCGCACTCTTATATACCTTGGGAAAGTTGTAAGATTTACATGTGAAATGTAATTCACATGCATTTACACACAACCAGTTAGGCAGTGGAGTTAAGGAAGGAAAGGAATGTGAAAATGAGTAGTGCTTATCAATGGCTACGGCTCGATCATTACTCATTTTATTTTCCCTTCTTTTCTCGCTGCAAGGGCAGCTACCGATGAAAATATGTTTAACATAATTCCTCTTTCATCAAGAATAAGCTGCGTATGATTTCTTTAATTTGTGGAATTATTAAGTTTATTTCCTGCTATTGGCCATCTTATTGTTTGTAGTCTTATTCACCACAAGGGTTGTGACTTAATCCGGCACAGCACGAGACAAAACACCTGCCTCCCAAAGTTCAGGCACGATGGGTGGTGGTGGTGGGTGGGGGGTCTGCATGTTTCACAGCTACAGGCGGTAACACGTGCCTTTACGCCGAACGCCACAGTCAAGTGAGCGGATCAGCTGATATCTGGATGCACAACAGCCTTCCCAGTAAACCATCGTAGTGGCTTTGTGTCTTGTCAGATGCAGGTGTGATGTCTTTCCGTGCTAGTCAAACATTTTAGTTTGTTTATCGTCTGTACGTGCATCACGCACTGCTTGCATAGAGGTGTCCGATTATCAGGGCTGGACAGCGTACCGCGAGTGGTCTTGAATCGATCCTTGACAATACAAACATGGATGTGTGGTATTATTACTGCTACTGCTGCATTTCAATCATGAAATGAACATTAGCTCGTTCGTCATGTTAGAGAAATTCATTGGAGGTTTGGGGTAGGGGATTGTTCCAAATTTGCACACTTATCGTGCGGTCTTCTCGTTTTCATCTATGAATGCCTCTTTCTCGTTCCCTCTCTGTTGTGTTTTGGTGACGAGGAGATTTTGTGTGCGCGCGTGCTGCTTTGCCCTTTGATGTTCTGTCAGGGTCGCATCGATACTACAATACAGAACCACCATACAGTTACAACATTAAAGGCTAGAAGGGAATCCTTAAGCGTTCTTATGCTGAACATACTTTTCTTCCATTTGGCAGAGAAGGAAAGCCTTGAGCCTGTGTTCTTTTTAACTAGGTCGATTGAACCACGAAAGCATTCCCACTAATTACATGTGTAGAGCTCGTGGCACGTGCCGCAAATAGGTACCTGCCGGTGTCAGTTGGGTGGGGAGAATTTCAAACGGTAGTCTATTGGCTAAAAATATTGCAGCTCCGCCAATCAGCGATGTGATAGTATCGGCAGGCATGCCCAGTCAAGGCAGACGGCAACATGGCCCAGCTGTATTTAGCGGGGTCTTGTGCTTTGTGTGACTGACACCCACATTGTGTACCGCAGGATTTGCTTATTTAATCTTGTGTTGAAGGTAAGATAGTCATTCTGACACTAAC
Organism: Pomacea canaliculata; assembly: GCF_003073045.1. Taxonomy (NCBI): domain Eukaryota; kingdom Metazoa; phylum Mollusca; class Gastropoda; order Architaenioglossa; family Ampullariidae; genus Pomacea; species Pomacea canaliculata. The sequence continues at coordinate 20,240,952 of NC_037597.1, forward strand.
ATCCATATTTAGCTATTTCTTTTCTGCTTCATCTTGATTGTCTTAGGGGAGACGGAGTTTCCTCCCAGTGCTCGGTTCACAGCCTCGTTTGTTGCAGGAAAATATTTCTGGCATTCCGCTGAGCTATCGCGCGCTCCAGCATCGCGCTTGTGCCAGACTTTTAGTCCGTCCTCCTTATGAGTCACTTTCATGCCTCCTAACATCCTCGTGTCCATTTCTTCGCAACCTTTCAAAACACCATTATCCATCCAACGATTCAATTGTCTTTAAAAAAAATAAGCCGTTCTTCCGCAAACACGACCGCACCCCCTCGTGCCAGTCCCATGTCAGAAGAGTATTTCCAAGGTCGCGATGTATTTACAGAGATGTGCGCCATAGATGCAGTGGCTCCAAAATAAAGGCTTAGATTCTTAGCATGCCTCTTCGCACACGAGTGGATTACTTGCATGGTGGGTGATAAGGGATTGTCGGGAAAGCACTGACCCAGGATTTTACTTCTCTTTGCACGGTATGAAAAAGTTGAGTTCGCGGAAGTGCAATTTTGAAATGAGGTGAAGTGTTGAGCACATAGGCATTATGATCAGAAATGTTTCATTTTCCCAACTTAAATCATATGCCTTGCAGTTCTATATATATATTTTTATATCCTTACAGCTTAATTGTGAACATTAGCTTCTGTAGATATGTAAAAGAGAAACAAATTCATCAAATTACATTTTTTACTATGATAATTTATTAGAATTTTAGATGCTAGGTGCAGGGCTCAGTTTGTTTAGAAATATCAAAGACATACTATAGGATTTTCCATTTGTTTAAAAAGAATAATTAAACCCACAGTATAGTGATGTGAATACTCTTACTTAAAGTTAACTTGTGGGAGAACTGCTAATATGGATGCACCCAGTTGATAGCAGAGAATTCTTTCTTCTACGCTGGAGCTGGCTGCTGAGTAGAGATGTCTTGTGCACTTCACTTCTTAGGTTTACAACTATTCTATTGTTAGCTATAGTAAATATGTCTATGATGCAGAGAGCAGTAAGCTTTGCTATGTGACTTGTGGATTGATCTGTAGGTTTCGACTCAAGTCATATATATATATGAGGCATAGACTGACACTAGATTTGCCTTCACAGAATGAATGTGAACAAACAATAGCTTCCAACATAAGACAACACGCAGATGTTTATTCTGTGCTTTTGTTTCATGTACAAAAACGTTAGTACTGAAAACTACAAATAAAAGATAAACATTGATCAAGACATTGGATACAGGTTATTGTTGACTGGTGGTGTGTCCCCATTAAGTTTTACACTTACACTGAGCATGGCTGGTGGTTGTATCATGTAAAAGTTGTAGGCCTTTATACCTCTGTTAGTTCAGCTCTGTACAGTGTTCTGAATTAAAAGTGTTTGAATGTTTTTACAAATCTCTAGCTGATTTCTTCTTTATATGCTTAGATTTGCATTTGCACTTTTTCAAGCATCTTTTTTAGTACTTCATTTTTAGAATGAATATTTTTAGTATTGTAATCTCAAGATTGTTAATATGTAAAAATAAGTAGTATTTGAAAAGAAAGACAACCACAAATAAAATTTCCTTCATTTGTTTGACAGATAGCATTGTTACTTGGTGGCATATACCATTAGTCAACTCTCACCAGAAGTGTACCTCATGCAGACTCTAGTAGCTTCAGATCTGTTTTACTTTTTCCTCTTTCCAATCTTTGATTAGCTCTTGCGGGTTGAACAAGGAAATAGTAGGCTAATTATTCCCAGTTGCCTGTTAACCATCTAGGTAGTTTTCTGTTTATCATGTGGTGCTGTATTTAGCATGGTGATAGAAATCAGTTGACATCCTTTATCTTCCTTTAAAGTTGTTGATCAGTTTAAACCAAACGTTTTTTTGGTCCTTGCTAATGGTTGGTTCTAATTTATTCATCATTGTTGAAGCAAGAAATTAGCATGACAAATTGACTCTTCTGCCTTAATTTCCTGATTTAATAATAGAATGTTGAAATAGCAGTTAGGCTTCACATTTACGTACAAGAGTTTTCCTTTGGCTCTTGTCAGTAGGGCTTGGTTGTTTACAACACAACAATTTTAGGTTTATTTGTCCCCAGCTATAAGCTATAAAATAAAATGCTCAGTGCGTATAAGCTGTGCATGGTTTCTAAAATTTCTTCTGACTCATCACTGATTCGGATAATGAAGCGGGTACTGATACTTATTATTGGGAGTGAAATCTCTTGTGATAAACTAAAACATCTTTAATTTTTACTCTTTTGCATTTACTGCATACATAAATTCTTTATGCTGAGCATAAGACAACGTTTCTTAATAAAACTGAGGGAGACTAATGTAGAGGGCCGGTAGGCCGGTGTTTGTTGTTAAGCTTCCTTGGGCTCAAATAGAAAGTGTTCAACAGCGTCAGATGAAATACAAGATGTCACTCATGTTTTAATGGCTATTAAGTTGAGGCAAGTGATAATCAAAGTTTCTAGACTCACAGTTTTCAATGTTGTGAAAATTTCAGCAAGTGATTACTTATTTAAAACCACATTCATCACTGTAAGATAAAAAATGTTGTCAAATACTTGTTAGGAACTGAAATATGTCCTCTGCTTTTCTGAAGAGAGCTGTTTGGTATACAGGGAAAAGTTGTGGGAGAAGAGGAAGGGGGAAGTTGGCTTTATCTTGGATAATGCGTCATGTGTTCACAGTGTCATATTGCAATGTGTACCTTATAGAGGAAGGTGTGAATTTTTTCAAGAGTTTTCAAGGAGACAGTATTCTTTTTTGGGCATAACACAGTTTCACTAATGTACATATTACCACTTATTCATCATAAGGTAGAATGCCCATGTGCACCACTACATACATATGCACTGTTTTAAATCTTGTTAGGTGATGGAAATATTGTTGTAACATTCTTTAGTTTGCTCATTGCATGTTTGCTAATCATGTCTTTCTTCACAAAGGTCTGTTTGCTCTAAGCAAACAGAACCACCTGAAGTAAACATGCCTTACTGCAGACAGACCACCTAGCATTGGAATGCTGCTTGTGGTTTTGGCATCTGTTTGACACGGGTCCAGCATATCAGCTAATCTAATAATGGAATAAAAGACTATAGCAAAACTCTGAGATAGTGTTGTCTTATAACTTCCAGATTCCTTGGGTAATGTTACCCAAAGAAATTAACAATGGGCTTTCACAGAGGGATTTTGACCTCCATTATACCTCACTCATTTGTGTGAACATTTCATGTTATAGGGAATATGTACATTGTTTCTATTACGATTTACTGCATGAGGTCTAAGCATGAATCCACTAAACAATCTTACAGTGGATCACCTCTCATTGCTACGTCACTGGCAATGAGGCAGCTGACAGACTGTCAAAGGAGGTAGGGAGGCTGGCCCAAGAGACCCCACAGGTCAGCTTTTCTGATGCCGGCAATAATTCTTGGTCCTGTTTGTCCCCACTGGAGCATAGGGCCGTGACACACAACACACCACTCCTGTGGATCGGGTTCTGGACTCCTTCATTTGGGCCCATTTCCCTCCGTCTCACCATGCACAATCTCCTCCATATCTGTCTGGGTCTCCCAACCCTGTGCTACCCCTGTAGGTTCGAGTCTAGAGCTTGTCTTGTTAAATTGTCAGCTGAGTTTTGCATTGTGTGACCAAGCCAGCCCCACTATCAATTCTTGATGTCTGGCTGGCCGGCTTTTGATTCTTTTTTTGTTGTTGTTGTAATGTGTCAATATATCAGCAGTGGTAGATCTGAGCAAAGTGTAAATGAGAAAGTGGAAAAGCATGGCAGTTGTAGATGACCATGATATTGAGTGCTAGCTGTGCTGTAGTTGTGGAATCTTCAGCAACACTGCAGTGAATGTTGGTATGATAGGTATCTTTGCAATCCAGTCTCTGGTTTCCCTACGTGTGCTTTCAGTGAAGCATATGATGCACAAACCTCCTGAGGTTTTAGGTTTCTTGTGCCAGACTGCGTCATAAAGGTCATAGCCCTAAAGGTGTGTTGATGCTGTGGTAGTCTATGGAAGTTAGTTTGGGTGACCTTTTATTTTTCTATTTCAGTGGCAACCTGTGACCTCAAGGCTATAAGGTATTTTACTAGGCACTGTGGCAGAATGCCCAGTGTTCACCTCAGGCTGTTTTCATTATAGCATGAGTTTTGCGTACTATGGATGTATTCTGTGGAGCAGAAGCTAAGGAAAGACTGAGAATAGATGAGTAGCACACATTTTACTTTGACTTCTTAACATTAGCAAATGGGCTCACTGTTAAGTCTGTCTTGATATGAACCCATTGGCAGAATCAATAAAATGGCCAATGGTCTGTATTTAGGGCTCTCTCTCATGCTGTACCAAACTCCCAGAAAGACTATCTTCATTGTTGTTCTGACATATTTTTCGCCTACTTCACTTTCCATTATATTATGCTTACTGATATGTTTCTTCTGTTGTGATACACCAGGTTAAGCTTACTATTTTCCTCTGTATCTCTTTTTATCCTGTAATTTTAAAACAAGGTAGAAGCTTTTTATTAAAGGTAAAAGAGAGGGAACATTATTATGACTTGGTTGGTTTTTGGCATTTTATACCATCAGCAATTAAAGGTAAATAGGTGCCACATTCAGAGATCACAACTCTCACAGTTTCAGTGACAAGTGATTTTCCATTGCAATGAAAGTTTGTTTAGGAGGAACAGGTTAGTTAGCACTGACTTAAGGTCCAATATGATGCAAGGTATTATGTGTAACAAACAACAGTTGATTTGAGGGCTTGGCGAAGGGCAGGATTTTAACATTAAGCTTAGTTGAGGGAGGGATCCAGTATCAGGTCAACATGTTCACATTTTTCTCCACCCAGCTTCATCCTGTGCATTTTCAATGAGAGACTATCTTATAGCATAATATCTCTGTACACATTTGGCTTATTTGCTTGGCGTGATCATATGATCACACCACTTTCAGCAGTACAAAACAAATCAAAGAATGCTATAAATATGTTATGGCATTCATGAAGTTTTTAATGGAATGATAAGACAGTAGCAGTGTACATGACTATATGCTTTTATTTTCCCACATTAAGCTGGGAAAAACACTCCAAAAAAGGGAAACTTATTTGAGTATTTTGTTGTGCACATTTTTTTTTTGCTTATGTTAATAACTATGCAAATTTTTGTTTTTCATATAAATTTTACATATCACTTTTAGCATATATTTTTTAAAGTCTGTTTGAGAAATATTAGTGGTAAAGTCCATGCTGTTTTATGATGGAATTTTGTTTCAGATATTGGTGGCAGAGGCAGGTCACCAACAACAAGCAGTGGATGTGCTGTTAAAAAGGGGATGCCATTACCTGCTACATAACACTAGTAACACAGTCAAAGCAGACCTTGAAGACTTTCTCATCTGTTGGAACTCTTACAAGGACAAGCTGAGCTGTAATAAGGAGTCAAGTTCAAATTGTCTTCAGCCTTTTAAAACTACACAGCTTCCTCCTGCTAATAAAGGAGTGACAGAGTTGGAGGAACAGGCCGCTGAATGTCAGGATACAGTAAAGGTCAGAAGAGAAGTGAGAAACCACATAGCTGGTACCACTCTCTTTCCCATAGAAAATAATAAGGGCTGGCTACATGTGCCAGGTGAAGGAGTTTTTACCTCTGCTTCCCACCTGTGGCAGAGAACCACCAAGATCATCAATGGCAGAAACAAACACATCGACTCCTGCCTGTCTGCAGACAACCCATCAGAGGGTAATGATCCAAATAAATCAGTCGAATTGATGGAGTCGGCACAAGCAAGAGACAAATCTTTGAAAGCGGCAGCTCATCTCACCATGCCAGGTCCACGGAAGGGTTTGAAACCGGTGGACAGTTTGCTGGGCAAGCGAAGCAATGAGGTCCAGACAGAACAGCTGGATTATCTAAGGACCGAATCCAATGTTGTCACCTCTTCTCTCCAGTCTGGTTTGACAGCATCTGAAGAGAGTCTAAACAGGGAGTTGGATGCTATCAGAGAGGCCAACCAGTCCTTTCTAAATGCCTCAGAAGGAGAGTTGAGCTTCAGCTTTCTAGACTCCTCCATGGGGTTTGCTGAAACTGAGGTACCTACTGAGAAAAGCTCCATAAATCGGGAAGAAATGGGTTCTCCAACTGGCCCAAAGCGAAGAAGAATGAATGTAGATGCTCCTCCATTCTTTAACAATTGGTCCGAGAATAGCAGTTTAAGTGCAACACCAACTAGCTCCCCTGCTGGCACCCTCCCTCGTGATTTCAAACAGCGCTATACAAAGGATGCATTATGGAAAGCTATTGAGTCAAATTATGAATACCTCATGAACAAGGAGATCATCGAGACATGCCAGGTAACATTAAAAAAAGGAAACTGCTTGGATTTTGCTGACAAAAGTACTTTTTTGCCATTAATTTTCTTTGATAGATTAAAGAGGACTACAGCAGATAGTTTACAAATTGAATCACTTCAGCTACTGTATTTCATCCTTCCTTTGCTAGTTTTAGTCCTATGCTTGCTGTGCATATTCACAAACTTCAGCTAACTTGCCATACAAAATACTATTCATGCCTTATTAATTTACAAAAACATTTCAGTAATTCTGAGAACATTTTAATGTTAGTGGTTCTTTGAGGTCTTGATCTTGGACATCCATCAAATGGTCAAAATCCTCATCATTTTATTTCTTTATAAAACTAACAGCTTTGATAAGAAAGTAAAGAGCACCATAAAAGAAAAAAGATATTGCTGTTTCCGATTCTAGTTTTTATTACCACCAGATTTAAGGAATAATTTTTTCCATTTGTGCACAGTTAACAGAAAGTGACTTGTCACACAGTGAAGATTTCATGCCAAATGTTTCCTTCACGGAGTTTCTCAAGCAGTATCAGGAGCTTACTGACTGGCTTAGTCATGTTCAGCGTGCCACCCAACGCACGGTTACCAGTCTGTCGGAAAAATACCTCAACCAGGTAGGAAACACATCTTCATTCTGAATTGAACTGCAGAAGATTTGAGTATTTTTAAAACAAATTTAAAAAAAAAAAAATACAGTTGTTGTATAGCAACTTGTTTTTAATGTTTTGAACTAAATCTTATGCTTGTAAGTACTCATCAGAGAGTAAAAGATGAGAAATGATATAAAAACAAGAAAAGAGGGACAAATAAAAAGACCAGCAAGGGAAAAGTAATGTTATGTTGCTTTTGTTTTCTCTTTCACTTCACCAGAATGAAAGAGACAACCAAAATTGGAAGAAATGATGAAAGATTAACCAAATTTGTGGGAATATTATACTATGAAATTGAAAATGCAAGGGTATAGAAGGTGAACATGTTGGCAGCAAAATTTCCTGGTACAACAGGTGGGACAGAATCAACCATAGATAAAATGATGTATTAGGAACAAGAAAGGGGTTAAAGTGGAAATTATTGACTACTGAAAAACAAAATAGACTGAACTAGCTAAAATATTTACATGAAGTCTTGCTGCTGGTTTTGTTTTGGGAACATATTTGGAAGATCTTTAATGGACTGAAAATTGAAAGATGAACAATGTCGCAAGAAAGCAATACCAAAAGATTTGCACAGGGTCATTCATTGATGATGTAACATGTACTTCCTGAAAAACTTCTCAGCTTTGAGTGTTGTGTGATAACAGACTGTCTCATTCTCTATACAGTGTACTAGTTATATTTTCCTTGAGATTCTTTAAAAGAGATCAGGAGTAAAGTGAAAACAGCTCTATAAAGTAGCAACCTCCTCTTTGAAAAAAACAAGCTTCCCCTAACATCAAAAACAAAAGTGAAACTGTCATGTAGAAAAACTTTGCAGGAATTTACTAATTGATTTAATAATCTAATCCTCAGTAGATTCCATTAAACATGTTATCTCCTGATGCCATATAAGAAATAATTTTCAAGGCATGCAGCTTAATAGAGAACCTCTTCCACTTTTGAAATCAGTAGTTCCTTCTCTAGAAAAGTAGATAGTTCATGAGTTAAAAAAAACTTCTACAAATCTTTTGAAGTTCAGCTGTTGGACAGTAGCAGACACTTGCATGAAACTGGCATTTCAGTATTGCAAGATTGAATTAAAGAACATTTTGAATTTCTTCACAAAATCCTGAAGATGTCAGCTTTTTGTATATGTTTAATTTGCTTTATTTTACAGGCTTACCATGAGGAAATGCTTGAATGGTCACCCAAGCGAGAATATCTTAACAAATATGCACATCAGCTTGTGTTGCTATATCCAAGTCAGTGTAATCAAGTTTCCACCCGAATGCAGACTCTAAATAATCTTTGGCAAGTTATTGAAGCTGTTATTACTCCACAGCAAGGCGTTAAAAATGTGGACTGTATGCTGCAAGGTCTGTACTTTCCTTAACAGTAGTTATTATTTTGTGACCCAACTGATTGATATAGAAAGGCCATATTAAGCCATGCAGTTTATGAAACAAACTGTATAGGGGAAATAACTCAATGATATAAATAGACCAAAGTTCTGAGTTTTCCCTCTTAAGTCTTCAAAAAGAGGGTAGGGACGCATTGCCTATAAACAGATATCTTTTAATATTTTTTGGAACATATTTCGAAGAATGTTTTTGTTGCTTTCATAAAAATTTTGTTATTAAACAACAAATAAATGAGCAAACCAAAAGCAGATTCAGATAAAATTAGACAAGAGTTTTTGTGGCCTGAATAATAAGGTAGAAAAAACAGCACATTGTATTTTCAAAAATTTTGCTTTACCTGAGAGAGAATATTGAAGTGAACATGTTGTATATCAACAGTTTGTGAATTAAGTCTGCTAGTTCAGAATAATCACGACACATTACATAGGTGGTAGTAATTTCCCTTGGTTTAGTCACTTCCATTCACAGTCATATGCACCATCATGTTTGCTTGTAACCAGATAAATGGCCACAGATGTGTTGTCATGAAAAATATCTGCTTTTATTCTAAACATTATGACACAGCAGGCCTGTTCAGTGGAAGACGATTTGAGGTCCCTGTAGAATTAAGAGAGTACAGTTTAAAACAATCATAACATTTGGTAGAGCTGTTTTGACAGTTGTCTTCAGTGTTTTTAAATGCTTGGGTGTTGGGGAACTTGATTTTTGCTGACCTACTAGACCTAGGTAAGATCAAAAACAAGAGCATAGTAGACTGGAAATAATTTGGTGTTTGGCTTATATTGTGATAGTGGTTTGTTGGTATTATTTTGTGCTGGTGGCAAGTATATTTTCAGCTATCTACCCTGTTCTTTGTGGTATTTCAGAGAAAAGGTACCGGATGAGCACATACTTATTTCTTCTTAAATATTTACATGCTTGGGATCAAAATTTTCTTACCACAGAAGTGTTTATTCCATCACCTATCAAATTGGATGGTGCAGTCAATATTTACATACTCATTTTCTTAAACTACAGTTATTGGCATTCATTCTTACCTCAGATTTGGAGTGTGATTTAGCTGCCCTGCGCAGATGGCTAAATGCCACAGAAACATGTCTACTACCAATGACAATCCGAGCTGATTGGACCAACAGTGAATTGGAAGAAAGGCTTAAGCACCACCAGGTTTGTAAACCTTTTTTAACTTTGATGTCCTTTCATGCAGCAGAGGCTTTAGCCTGCTTGCAGTGCTATTTCTCAAATGTTAATAAGAAAATATTTAAACAGGATAAACAAGATGTTGGGTTTAAGGCCTTCTCTTGCCACCCCCAAAGAATGCAAGGGGGAGGGGGGAATTGAGGTGTGTAGAAAACTCTTCTTTCATCTGTGATGTTAAGATGTCAGAAACAGGTCAGTTTCAGGAAAGCGGGAGGACCTGTGAGGCATCCTTGTTTCACATTCCATTTTGTTTGGGGTATGTGTGTGGATGTTCTTGGTTGGGTGGTGAGAACTTATGCAAGGGAAATTATTTTTTTAAATTTTTTCTAGAAGAGTTTTGGGGTGGGTCAATGTTGGTATCAATATTTTTATTTAACAGTTTGTGTTCCCTTTGGGTCATCACCAGAAAAACTTGCAAACATGTGGCTAGTTTCATTCTTTGTGGGTAAGGCAACATATTCCGATTCCAATCAATGTGCAACAGGTGTTTTTGTATATGTGTTATAGGGAGCTGCTTTCAGTTGCTTCTTGTGGTTTTGAATATGATCATATTGAGGTTGCCTGGTAACAATCTATCTATCTATTCCTCTTTGTGCATCAGGTTGCACATAAGGCCTCAACCAGAGTCCGCCACCGATGTCGATCGGCTGAAACACGCTCTAGGTGACCCCATGTCCAGCCCTTTCCTTTCATCTCCCTTTCCACTGTTCTTCTCCAAGTTTCCTTTGGGCGGCCTCGTTTTCTTCGGCCGTCTGGAGTCCATCGTAGGGCGACTCTGGAAAGGTCTGCTGTCTGCTGGCGGAGCACATGTCCAATCCATCGCCAACGCCTTCGTTGAACCTGCGTGGTGATGGACTTGGTTTCACTTCTTCGGTGGAGTTCTTCGTTGGTGATGGTGTTTGGCCAAAAGATGTTAAGTATGCGCCTGAGGCATCTGTTTTGGAAGACGTCAAGCTTGTTACTGATGGTTTTGGTCATCTTCCATGATTCTGATCCGTAAAGGAGGGTGCTGATCACATTTGACTTGAAGATTCTCAGCTTGATCTTCTGGCTGATGTTTTTTGCCTTCCATGTGCTCCTGAGTGAGGCGAAGGCCTGGCTGGCTTTCGCCAGTCGGGCTCGAATCTCCACCTCCGCATCCCCAGTGTTTGACATTTTGGACCCAAGATAGGTGAAACTGTCAACTTCCTCAATCTCTTCTCCATTTAGTTTGATGCTGTCTTGGACTCTGGCGTTCACTCTCATACTGTTAGTCTTTTTTGTGCTGACCTTCAAGCCAAGGTTTCCAGCTGTTTCTGAGAAGGCCTTTGTTTTTTCCTGCATGTCTTGGTGGCGGTGTGACAACAGGGCAATATCATCAGCAAAGTCCAAGTCTTCCAGTGCTGTTGTTGCTGTCATAGTCATGGTCCATCTGAGCCCTCTCCTCTCGCTGTCGGTGGAAGTCTTCATGATCCAGTCCATGGCCAGGATGAAGAGGAACGGCGACAGAATGCAGCCCTGCTTCACCCCGGTACTGACGTTGAAGGGGTCTGTGAGCTCCGTGTCACAGACAACCTGGGATTTGAAATCGCTGTACAGCATTGCAATGACCTGAACGAGTTTTGCAGGGACTCCGTAATGCCTCAGGATCTTCCATAAGGACTCGCGGTGGATGCTGTCAAAAGCCTTCTCCAGGTCGATGAAATTGATGTACAGCGGTGTGTTCCATTCATTGCTCTGCTCCAGAATCTGTCGCAGAATGAAGATGTGTTCGGAGCAGGATCGCCCAGGGCGAAATCCTGCTTGCTGTGGTCGGAGGTCTTTCTCAAGAGTTGCCGTCAGTCTTGACAAAACAATCTTGCTGAAGACCTTGCTGGTGAGGGAAAGAAGTGTTATGCCCCTCCAATTATTGCAGTCTCCAAGATCTCCTTTCTTGGGTAACTTGAAGATGAGCCCTGTCTTCCACGCAACAGGGACCTGCCCTGATTCCCAATTTGCTTGAAGATTTCAGTCAGCTTGGGAGCTGTCACATTCACGTCTGCTTTCAACATCTCTGCTGTTATTCCATCTGCCCCTGGTGCTTTGCCACTCTTCATTGTCTTGACTGCTGCTGTCACTTCTTCCAGGCTTGGTGGGTCTGTGCAGATGTCAAGGTCTATAGCTGCTGGCTGGATGTCTGCAAGCTGAGGGGGATCTGGTCTGTTCAGAACTGACTCAAAATGCTCCCTCCAGCGCTGTAGTTTTCCTGCCTCTCCCTCGACGACATTACCGTTCACGTCTTTCACTGGCACATCACTGTTCTTAAACCCGTTGTTTAGCTGTTTGTTTATCTTGTACAGTGTCTTCAGGTCATTTTTACTTGCTGCATTTTCTGCTTCATCTGCCAGTTTCTCTATGTGATATCTTTTGTCGGTTCTTGTCATCCTCTTTACCTCTTTGTTCAGTTTTGCATATCTTTGTCTGTGTTGTTCCTTCAGGCGTTCAGATCTGGTGCTGTTGATTCTTTGTTTGGCTGACTTTCTCTCTTCTATCTTCTTCCATGTCTCTTCTCTGATCCACTGTTCTTTCTTTTTCCGTTGGAAGCCCAGTATTTTCTCTCCTGATTCCTGTAAGACTCGATTGAAGTCGTCTAAGGTCATCTCTTGTTGGTCTCCTAGTGCCTGGAACCTGTTCTTTACTTCCATAGCAAAGGCCCTTTCGGTGGCTGGATTTTTTAGTTTGCCGGAGTCCACTCTCTGCTGACGTGCCTGTTTTCCTCGTGATCGACGCAGCTTCAGAGAAACTGTGGCTATCACAAGAGTGTGGTCACTGGCAATGTCTGCTCCTCTGTAGGCTCTAACATCTTGAAGTGAGCTCCTCCATTTTCGGTTGATGATGACATGGTCTATCTGGTTCTTTGTGATCCCATCTGGTGATGTCCATGTTGCCTTGTGGATGTCTTTGTGTGGGAAGAGTGTGCCTCCAATCAGTAGGTTGTTTTCTTCACAAAAGTCTGCCAGTCTCTCTCCGTTGTCATTGATGCTTCCGATTCCATGTTTGCCCATGACATGCTCCCTGCAGGTGTTGTCACTTCCCACCTTGGCATTGAGATCGCCGATGATGAGCAACATGTCGTGGGCTGGAACGCTTTCTGAGGCTGCCTGGAGCTGATCATAAAAAGCATCCTTGTCTTCTGCCTCAGAGTCATTTGTTGGTGCATAGCAGGCTAGCACTGTCAGCTTGGTGTACTTGGAATGGAATCTTGCTCTCAAAAGCCTGGGTCCATAAGGCTTCCATTCCAGCAGTGCCTTTTCCGTTTTCTTGTTGAGGAGTAGAGCTACTCCTTCAGAGTGCTGAGCGTCTGATCTTCCTGAGAACAAGATGGTATGTCCTGACGCTAGTCTCCTCTTTCCCGTGCCGGTCCATCTGACCTCACTGACTCCCAGGATGTCCAAGTTGTAGTTGTCAAACTCCTTGACTAATTGGAGCATCCTGCCAGTCTGGTACAAGGTCTGGACGTTCCAGCACCCCACCCTCAACTTCTGCCTCGGCTTCAGTAAATCCACTGTCGGGGCGCCAGCTCCCTTTCGGGTTTGGCTGTCGTCCGTCATTAGTCCAGTCTCCTGGTGTGCTTCATTACCTTCGCCATCTGTGACGAGTTCTCTGGTTTTAGTTTCTGTAACAGGATTTTTTTTACATGGTGGGGTTGTTAGCCCTACCACAACCTATTTTACCTCTAGGTGAGGTGTCCACCTTAGTCGCCTCTTACGACATGCCTGGCTGGATGGCAGGGACCCTATTCTTGCAATGCTTGCTAGGCAAGCATACCCCGGGGTCCCACAGGGGGCCTGGTAACAAGTCTTGGCTATATTGTACCCAAGTCACCTTTGTCTAACATGAATTTTAAAGGGGATTGTCACTTATAACTATTTTTGCCAACAGTATATTCTTCTAACAGAAACTAAAAAAAAAAAAAATAATTAGCAGTTAACACATAATTAGTGTGTACACGAATATGACTTGGAACCTGGAGACTTTAGGGAGGCAAAGTTTGTTGGGTTTTTTTTTTAGTACCTTTTCTTTATAAAATAAGAATGTAGTTGTGTACCAGAAATTTCGGTCTAGCCTCAATCATCTTTAGCTATGCAACCCATTGCTGGCTGCTAATAAGAGAAGTCGCTGAGGTTTGGCGAGGAGAACGTGTGATATTAGCGAAGTCTGTCGTTGCTGGATGCCCCAGGACGTAGCATGCGTTGTGGTTGTCATAAAGTTGTGTAATGGCTGCCATCTTGGTTCCCGTAATGCAGGATGCAGCTACAGAAGTACAGTCGGTGATAGCAGACTCAAGTTTCTAATTAACTACTTGGTCTGAACCGTAGATGACATGTATTCTTTCCTCGCTAAGCATGTACCGACAGGTGTTTGGGAATAGGACGGGAAAAGATGAAGAGCGCGAAATCACCTCGAAGTTGAAGCACTTTCCTGCCGAAGCAACCGATCCGCACGTGAAGGAACTGACACTTTTTTGTTTGTTTTTTGTGTCGGTGTAAATTGAGAGTTTGTATGCAGCCCTCGTTTTCTGTCACTTTCTGCGGAACATCGTGTTGTTAATGGGTACAGGGGCCCTCATTAAATTTGAAAGAGCAAGCTGGGACGTCAGCTGTCACCGGTTTTGGTTTGTTTTTTTTCCTTCTCGCTAAATCACTAGCAAGCTGTTGGCATTGACTCTAGGACAAGCAAATATACTTGAATTGGAATCGCATGCACTTAGATGAAATGTTCAACAAAAAAAAAAAGCAATAAAAACTAAGAGCAAGTTAGGAGTAGCTGTCATAAGATGTCGTGGAATATTTTTATAACACGAAGTACTAAGTCGATGCGTAGTTCATATTTCTTTCCAGGCGGCCTGTTGGCGCAACGGTTAGCGCCTGTCATCAATACAGTGAAGGTTGGCTGTCCTGGGTTCACCTCTCGTCTCTGTTCACGATGTTCTTTCTGTGCATGTGGCATCTGTTTACAGGACTAGCTACCCTGCCGTGACCTTAGTCGCTGGCTCGGCGTAAAACACCAACACCCCCACCCACTACCGAGTTCTTTCCGATGCTCGCGATCGACTGTCGCGACTCTGACTTCCGACTGAGAGCTCTAAGGTGGACATTTCCAGTATGTACCTTTTAGTTTTGTATACGCAGAGCACGCAGTGCAGATGCCATGAGCAGCCTTTAAAAGCACTATCTGCGGTATGGTTTCACCAGGCCATTACTAGCAGTGTGTGCGCACCTGCATGTCCGCTGTAGTTGAACTGAAGATTTGTTCAAGGGTCGTTCTTCGGGTTATAAACTTCACATCTCGGCAGAGGTAAAAAAATTAGGAAAAGTTTCAAGATATTGCTGGTATAAAAGGTAGCTGATAGTAAGGACATGCACTGTGACAAGTGTTCCACATAGCCCACGCATGAAGTGGCCGAAGTCCTGCACGTGCTAAACGTGTCATATTCTTGCAAAACAGAGCTTCGCGTGCGTCCGCCTTATTGTGGATTTTTGCAAGTCTATTAATACCCCAGAGACGGTGTATACGGCTCAAACGAGAGCAATAATCCAGTGCTAAGTACTACAAGGAAATAGTCACTATAATAGCGTACATCATTTGAGTCTGCAGCTATGATTTTTTAAAATGAGTTGCGGAAGAACGGACTCGCTGAACTCGTCACTAGTGTACATTTGTGTGCGCGCGCACACACACAGTGAAATTTAAGAGCCCCCTTCCCCAGCTCCCTTGTTCGGCCGTTTTAGTGCAGTCTTGGTAGCATTTGAGACGCTCCATGTAAGCCAGCTATTGTCGAGAAAAGATATAGGTTATAGGCCATGATGCAGAAATCCTCGGATGTCGATCTCACAGTCGTTAAACAGAATCAAGCTGCAGGTGTTCGTGTAGCTTCGTTGTTCTATCAAAACGCGAAGGTAACATAAACGTCGTGTACACCTTTTCAAAAAGAAAAATGGAGTCGCAAGGATTTGTTCCTATTTTGAAATGTACTGAGGGTTATTCTGCTCCAGTTGAATTATCTGGAATAAAGACCCGTGGTGAGAATTTATATATATATATAAATGCTGCTACAGAAACCGAGCGAGCCGCCACAATCCACCTTCTCGTAATTAGATGCGCGAAAAATAGGCTCTACTTCTATGAAAAGCATAGTTTGGAAGTCTGGAAATATATGTGTATAATAAGAACATTCTCATATGATAGAGTACATAGTAACAAAATCTTTCTTTTTATTCATGAACACTTCTCTGTTTGTGGTTGTGCAATGAAAGCGTATTAATGATAATAAAAATCATGACTACTTCGTACATATCTCCTTGTGGAAGAGTTCAAGGCATTTACAAAGTGTCTACACACACACACACACAAAATCATGCACAAAAATAAACCGAATTTTTATCAGCCAAAATTTTTCATTTACTTATCCTTTGGAAATCCGTGAAAAGATTATGTTGGACATTTGTAGGCGAACTGTACACTAAGGAACACAGCAGTGCCAACGATAATTTTATTATTATTGTATGAGCAGACATGGTCGAAGTCAAACCGAAAGTGGTCTACCCTCCTCTTGGGTTGAAGGTCACATGCATACGTAATTCTCCCAAGTCGACGAGTAAGCATGGGTGTCTGTCTCCTCAGGTACTTGTATGTGTTCAGTCTATCCTGTAATGGACATTCCTTGCTTGTTCCTCAAAATTTATGTTTTTATTATTAAGAAATCGCTGGATGCTTAGGCTGGCTGGATGACATGAATTTGCGGGCCGGACGTTCCTCACCCCCATTGCAGAACATAAATCGGCGAGAGGTTCGAGTCTGGCCATCCAACAGTAAAGATGTTTTGCTGTCATTGTGGTGTACAACTGGATATCAAAACCACAAAAGATGGAATGCTTTGAATATAAAGCCGTCATTTGCTCACATCTTCCACGCTCTCACGAGCAGATGATCAAAATCAACTGGACTGTTCCTTGTTGTATCTTATGACAGCTGTCAAATCTGAAATGGTCGCCAACGCAGTGGAAGTTTTTTTTTTTTGAAAGCTTGCCAAAGGACGTGCTGAACCTGATTTCCCATGAGATTTTTTTTCTCTCCATTTTTAGTTCGTAACAACTTCGGAGAGTGGCTTGTTCCGTGGAGCTCCCTTCGAGGACGAGAGATGAAAACATGGGTAGGCTCCCTTCAAATGACCTCAGTGCCGGTCTTTGTGGCAACGAGGATCGCGCTGGATCGACGGACACAAAGAACACGCCCTGACACAGACATCTTAAATAAAGGTCTTAATAGTCGAAATAAAGGTCGGGTAGTCGAAACGTCACGGACCGAGATTATATCGTCAGTTTGCTGTCGAGGTTAGATAAGTGAGAAGTCAGTTGACGAGATGCCCCCCCACCCCCCCGACACACACACACCCCTTCACAGTGTCAAAATCCGCCAGGTTTTTCGTGACAGTGCAAAATAGGTCGCTATCATTCATTCCCCCACGCCGCACCTTAATGACGACCCATCAACTTAATCCGTTTTCGTCTCTTGACATTATAATCGTCGATCATCGGTTTTCCTCAGCGCTGCGAACTAAGATTATAAATGTCTTATTTTTGGGGTGCGTGTATGGGTGAGGGGGTAGGTTGAGAGCTGCAGTCTTACGATTTCTTACTCACAGGTGACATCAGCGCGCTATCAATAGCCACCTGAAGTTGAGGACATTGTCGGTACAAATCATTGGTCAGTTGGTAATGTGCACAACGCTTGGATGAATCTACTCATGTGTAGCGGGGAAAATAGTTTTAACGTTCAGCCGTTATGAGACCGCATGTTGGTTTCTGATAAATTTCCTTGCCAAAACAATTGGTCTTGGCGGGAAGAAATGGCTATTATCGTAAATAGTATTCGTCTTTGCAGACATTTTTTGTGTTTGTGTGTAAAAGAAAGTTGAGTGTGATTGGTTAATAATTATTGCGTTGCGTTAACAGCCAAAGCGTCCGCGAGAGGAAGCAGTGAAGTGACTCGATGTTATTTCCCTAAGCTTCAGGCATTGGGGCAGATAACTCTGTCGATTGTTGATGGCGCTCGAGTCTAGCAAGCAAAATCAATGTGGGTTTCCATATTTGGAGACTACGCGACGTAGCCTTGAGCTTTCGATTGGCAAAAAGGGCGTGCGTCTGGTGGGCAGAGCTCTCATGACAGTAGTTGAGGTAGCGTTTAGCTATCGAAGCGATAACGTCGCCTGCCCAACGCAGTATATTTATAGTTGTGAGACCGACAGACCCTCGACAGAAGACCCACATCGGTGTTGTTTATCCCTCAGGTGTCCATTTTGACGCCTATCTTGTGTCAATACTTTATCTCGGCAACGATATAAACACAATACAGTCTCAAGTTGAAACGTGTATGGATATAATGTTTCAAACTGTTTGGACGGAAAGATTAGCTAGAGCACTTCCGTGAATGTTTACCACGTGCGGTATAGTAAGTGGTTTAATATGAAACCGTCAGATTTACTTGCTTTGTGTTTCCTATTAAACACAGTTGGAGAATTGGCCGTGTTTGGCGCAGATCGAGCTCAGATCGTGCTGGAAAAACTGGTCGGGATGCGCGGCGTTATCAGCACGCCATTTTGAACTCGCGTGCTCTCGTTTTGGTCGTTCAGCCAATCGGACAGCGGCAAGCTCATTGTCTCTTTCAGCGGAGCAGACAGCGCGCGTGGCTCGGTGCATGTGCGCTCAAAACAGCGGTCTAGTACGACTTGGGGCACGCTTGTGCCCTCAGCCGAGTCCTTGTTTACACGCCAGCAAGAACTTGTGTCCGTCGAGACGCGGCTTTCTTGGACAGCGAGGGCTGGAGAACAGACAAAAGAAACACGTGATGCAAGTGCTGATGGACAAGCAGTGAAGTCTTCCGAGTGCAGTACGTTCGAAGTTACGGATCTTGGGTAAGGCTTGGGCAAACGAGCAAAGAGGGGGGCGACGCTGACGCTGACGCGCGCCGGCAGATGAATGACACGGTAACCATAGCCGCGCTTTCACCTCTTCTCAACCGTCGGCCTCCCTGATCAGCCTACCCCCATTCGGGCGAGCTGTGCCCTCAGGACAGAGAAAGAGAGAGGGCCGCAGTGGTATTGCAGGGTGTTGACGAGAAAGGGGGAAAGGTCGCACACGCCGTGCTGCAGCAACGCTTCCGCGAACTGGAGGAAAACGTGTGTGCGCACGCGCGACAAGTGTAGTTGTCTGGTCATGCACATCCTACGCAGATTTTCGTTGGCGATTTAATCAAGTTCGTCGTGCATGACTTGTTGAAGAGGTCTCGATTCAAAAAGACGTAGGTTGCTTTTTTAAATGTATGTAAACCAGGTCGTGTGCTTACCCACATGATAAGAGTGCGTGTTACTTTGATTCGTACTACACCCACGGCAGTTAAAAAAACAAAAGCGGACTGAACATAGCCTGGTGATCGCGATCTTCACATCCGACCTCCCTGAATGCTGAGGACCTCTCATGTCGGACATTATTGAGGATAAAGTGGATTTCAACGGCAGGTTCACTGCCCAGCAACACAGGTACGAGGCACTCTTCCGTTAACTTTATCATCACCATTTGAGCATTAAGTGCAGCGTCCTTCAACACTGGCAAGACAAGGAAATCATTCTCAAACAGAACTTTGGGGGCCAACTACAAACAGAAGCTGTACTGATAAAGGATAAGTTGTTATCGACTGTTTTCCAACACCATTGGAACAGTGTAGGCACAGTCATTTTAGTAAAAAAAAAAAATTGATATTTTGTACGCCTGTTGCGAGTATACACAAGTCATGTCATTTCTCCTGACATGATTAGGGAGAACTGTGTGCCTTTCATTCATTCGACATTTTGTTTGTAAACCAAAAGTGCTTAGATGGAGAATTTTGAAGTGTTTTTTTTTTTTTCTGATGACACTACAGGACGTTGATTGATAGTAGCAGAACCGTTAATGACAGAGCTTGACAGGGCGCAGCATGTGGATCTAGTGACGTGCTGTGGCCTGTGGACAAGCCTTGTACACCTGTAGTGGCCTCGTCTACTGACGTGACATTAGGCAGGAGACGAGGGCTGATCTTACGCGGAACTGACTGTCGACCATGCTGGTGACCTGTTGTAAATGACTTGGAGCAAACCTGTGTCACAGTGACCCCGTTACTGCGGTGACATGCCTGCGATCGTTACGTTGATCAGCGTTTGTCTACTCACCGGCAAAACAGGTGGGATTCCAGTTTACTCTTGTTGTCGACAGTCAGTTGACGAGAGCTGTGGATCCTACCGGGTACTCGACACTTTGGATACTGCCACCCCAGGAAGCATTGTGTGGTAAGTACAGTGAAGGACCAATTATATTAAGTCTATATGTGGATTGGTTATTTGCGCTGGGGTGTCAGGTGACCACTGTGGCAGCAGCAGTCGCCAACACATGCATTATTAGAAAGCCACACACACACAAACTAGATGGCTGTTGGTGGGACGTTTCGTATTTTGTGGCAGTCTGTCGTTATCGCTGTTCGCATGTCTTGTTACCATAGAAATCTTTCGTCATGTATCAGTTAATCCTGTGGTGCGTGTGGTCTCTCCTCCCTCCCCCTTGTCGTGCTGGCTCTTCGAGTGGTCTCCCTTTCTTTTTACACTGCCTATTGCTCGCGTGCACACGCACACGCGTCTGTCCATCTGTGTGTCTGCTATTTACGTTGGAACGTGAAGAGACGAAAGGATAAAAGTTGACAGCATGTACGGATGGTATGATGCCGTTATCACTGCAGTCTGCACCCCAGGGTATTGGACCTCTATACCTCACTTTCTATTGCTAATGGCTTGTGTGTCATTGGGATTCTGAAAAGACTGAAACTTAAAAAAATTATTTCATCTTACAAACCAGCGGACATGCTTCTGTTCTAAATGTTATGAGACGAGCATTGCTGGCAGTGTTTAGAAATAGTTACTGAGCAATAACAAGCACAACACGGACACGCGGGCAAGTTTGAGAGGACTGGCCGTGTTTGCAGAGAAACAGTGTTTGTTGTGAACAGTCACATGGTCGTCACAAGGCACACGAAATACCTCGTAGCAGCTTTTCCCTCGGCAGTGCGCGAGACTACACGTACGCATGCATTCACGTGCCGAGTGGGCGCTCTGTTGACAGTAACACCGTCAGCACATCGGTCTAGGTTAAGATTGGCTGTGAACTCTGTGTGTAGTTAAAGTATTTCAGCTCTGCTTCTTTCACTAACGTGAACATTGCTTACAAAATAATCTCAAAGGCCTTTTCAATCTTTTGTATTATAATACTATTTTGTTAACACTGCTCCAACTTACTGCACCGTCCGTGCTGTCTTTATCTGCACTGAAAAGCTGCCTCTCCCCACGCTCAAGGTGTCGATACTAATACACTGATCAATCTGATGTTCTCCACCCTCGGTCTGATCAATAACGTAACAGCAGTCCTCCTCGTTATCCCGTGAAACAGATGGGGTAGGTTTATTTTTTACTAGCCTCAGGCTTTGTGTGCAACACGCTTGTGACGAACGAGAGTATACTTCGAGCAAACCTTGTGAATAAATTGTTTTCCTATTTTGGTTAAGGTTAAAGGTGCGTTGGTCAGTTGGTTCATAGACGACATGATTACTACCTTACAGTCGCAGGCAAAAGCACGTGTAAAAAGAGTTCAGAGTTCTCCCACTGCCTCCAGAGAGGGCTTCGCACTGTCATAGAGATAATGTTGTGTTGGACAGCAAAATCCACATTAATCTCTTCACAATACAGCGCTTACAAAATAAGATTTTTTCCTGCCCCGTTCGTTTATATATATATATTTTTTTATTGCCTTTGGTTCTCACATAAGCCCATGTGTCTCGTTGAATGAAATGATGGGCTTAGTGTCAGTAACTGCAAGGAACAACATATGCCTGTACTATGCATATTGAATTATATCAAGCCAATGCCATCACAGTCGTCTAGCTCAGTGGTTCTCAAAGTATTTCAGACCGCAGACCACTTTACTACAGTTAAAAAATATGGCGGACCACCATGGCCAAAAATCGCTCTGTACCGTGAATTTCAAATTTAAATTGCCGCATTTGTTTCATTACAATTCAAAACTAAATGCCCTTTTGTGACTGTGGTATAGTAGTAAGTTTAAATAACATTACTTCGCAAAGTTCTTTATTAATTGAAATGTTACTGCGATAAATGTAGTTGTTTTGGATGAGATATTAAGGTGATAAACATCACTTTTCTGACATGATCACTATCAGCAGCGGACCACCTGACATGCGTGCGGACCACATTTTGAGAACCACTGGTCTAGCTGATCGTGTTATCCTCCTTCCCCACCCCCAATGTCGACTGACAGCCTACTCCTTTCCTTCCCTCCGTGTGAAAGGCGATCTCTCCCGTGCATCCCGAGGGTTTCACCATTCCGGCGAAGCGTCACCTCCAGCTTGTTAGCGAAACCCGTGGTATGGACTCAAAAAGCAGCTTGTCAGCCGGCTGCCCAAGGTGTCTTGATCTGGTTTCCTTTTAACATTTCAAAGATTATCACTTATTCATTCGGCTCAAGGAAAAGACCACATTTTTTTCAATGTTGAGAGTCCCTTTTCTTGAAATTCCTTCAAACGGAACAGAGCTAGAGTAATGCCATTAACGCTGCCACTCAGTTGACAGCATTTGTTGGCCATCATCTTTGATTATTCCCCGTTTCCTCTAACTGATGTGATTTATTGAAGCATCACCAGGCTGCACCCTGTGAACTGAGGTGCACACATCCGATCTTTATGAGAGCGACACGGCTTCGCTGTTCAACACAAAGATAAATCACCACGGCAACGTGAGTGAACATAGAGATAAATCACGACAGCAACAGGCGCCAAGCACAGTCGGCGTTTCGCAAGATGCTGTCGCTCGTCTGGGATACAGTTTTGTTTTGTTTTTTTTACCATGATGGGTTGCTTTCAGTAGATCATAGAGACTGTTAATGAACGTGTCTTGATATGGGCTACACGTGTTGTCATTAGTTGATAGAGCGACCGTTCTATTAGGGAGAACTGTGTTCACAGCGCTGTCAGCTGCCGTTTTCGCAGTACATTGGAATCTGAAGTGAAGGATATGAAGCAGGGGTAGAGCTGTTGGTGGTAGGCAGGCGTTAAGGACAGCCCTGAAAGAAACTTTTAATGAAAACTAAGGACCTTTTAGAGAAGACTAAACAACTGAAAAATGATGTACCCATTGATTAGGTGTGGAGTCGCGTGGGGAAGCATCCGATGCTCGAGTGAGTGTGGGTGTCCGTATACCTGCGTGTCTCGTGGTCATAAGGGGTGCAGGCTTCTAAAGAAAGTTCCGCGTTTGTGTTTCAGGACACCTCAAAGGAAAGTTCTGCACAAAGGGACAGGAATCTATGATTGCACGCATGGACACGCATACAAACATGCGCTCTCACCTTACATTCATTCTAACTGGCGTAGGAAGAGGCTTGGGGGAGGGGGGAGTAAACCATGCTGACAGTGAACGACGTTCACTTCTTGCCTCATCAGTATCTTTTTTGAGGGGGCTGATGTTCCTTCCCCCTCCCTGTTCCAACGCCACTGCTGTACTGTTTTTGTCCATACTTCATTCTCCGGTCTTAGCAAAATGTAGTTAAATGTCAGGTATATTTACGATTTACCGAAAAGGACATTTAGATATCATCGAGGCCAGATAAGATGAACTATCGGAAATAGCTGATCTCACCTTATTCACAATACAGAGTTCATACTAGCACCTGACCGTGGCCGTAGATGAGCGAGACCACCATCGCCCGGTGACTTCTATTATCACTGTCCTGTTATCGTTCTTGCTTAGAGCTTTGTCTTTTTCATTGTGTCCACTCGACGATTATGCGTTTGGCGTACGTGCAGACGCGCATGCTTCTCGCCTGCGCATGATCCAACAACTGCACGTACATTGATCGGTGGTTGTGCTTTCTCTTTGATCGCGTCCGCGTGCACCCGCGTTTTCAGGTAGAGCCTTCATAGCTTTTGCACATGCCGAGGTGCAGGTTGGTGTTTCGCTTTTGATGTTGCTTAAGTCGTACAGGTTCTTTTGTATGGCGGGGCCTATTTAAAGAAAGAAAATCACAGGTTGGTTTGGTGTGATTTTAATTCATGTTTTTTTTTCTGCTTAGTCTTGCTGTCTTTTGAAAATACCAGTTTATTGTTGTTACCTGCATATGAGTAAATATGTAGAAGGGAAGCCATTTCTCACTGGCTTGCAGAAGCTCGTTTTTTTGTCTCACCTAGCTAAACGAAGGACTGTACTAGCCACTTCTGACTAGTTACCTACATGCATACCATCTCCTTTACCGATTTGCACATTTATCGTTCGCTTGGTTTTTTTGTGTTTGTTTATGTTTCTTTTTTTCATTTATTCTTTCTCAGTCCTTCATCGGGTGTGTCGAAGCGAAAGTAACGGTAAAAACGCTTCGCCTAATATTAAGAGTCTATGCACCAGTAATGTCGGCCAGAAGTTTTTCCACCAGTGTGACGCTCCACAAGTTTCTGTGAAATAGGGTACTTGCTACATAGAGGGTTGGGATGGTGAGGCAGCTAGAAACAGGAGATTGGGATCGTCCTGACAAAAACTGACCCCGAGATAAGAGTTATCTTTTAACACCTTATTCCCCATTGACCGTTAGGTCACGAGAATACTTTTTTTTAAAGTTTAGTCATGTAAAATGTACTAGACTGATTGGGTAGATTTGTCCATAAAGGCCACTGGACAGCAGCGATGCGATTGCAGATGGACAAGTTGAAAAAAGTTTTGTGTTCGCGTGTTTCCTCCAACACCGGCAACCAAGTCAGCCCTCCTTACCTTCTCTCATCCCAGTAATTGTGTGCGTGTGAGAGAGAGAAGGGGAGATATTTCCCGTAGTTTAGAGCTTCTCTGTTTAAAATAAAAAAATCAGTTCTTTCATTTCATTGGCATCGATTTGGCATTGGCAGTACAAATTTGACCGTGGAGTGTTTTCTTTCACATTATTTGATTGTAGGTGCAGGTTACCGAGCCAAGAACATCAATAATTTAACGCAGATCGCATTGCCGCGTTTAAGTTCTTTGTTTACAGGTCGACCGAATAAGCGCCAGTTTTTAAGGTTTATCCTAATGATCTGTTTTGCGAGTATTGTGCATTGTGTATTCTTTTGGGTCTCGGCCATTGTGTTCTTGGAAGGGCCAAGAAGAGCGTGCGTGCGTGCACACGCGTGAAAGAGTAGTAGGTATTGTCTTCACATGGTGTGTGTCCGATGTCTGTTCCGTAATGAGTTTGTTAGTATTTTTTTCTCTCTGTATTGACCTATGCATGCCAGATACTGCTAGGTGTGTGCTGTATTTACCTGAAACACTGTAGCTTATCATTATTAAATAACTCTTCTGTAAACGTGTAGTGTGCGAGGGAAAACCTAAAATACTATTAATGTTAGCTGTTTTATGAAGAGGATGTACGGTTCACAATGTATAGGGTACAATACCAAATGTTGAAATGACTGGGTGGTTGCTTACAGTAGCATTCAATCAGGATCTGTTGTCCACTTGTCAAAGGAGGCTGAAAACAGCTCAGAAAGCCCCTGCTCATGCATGGTGAGTTGTTGCCCACCTTGGAAGGGCGTCGCAGCTGTCTTGTGCACGGCATCCCTGAAGTGTGCACACGAGCACAAAGGACAACTGTGCTGATCACTGGCGGCGCAGCTGCTCTCTATTTTTAGACTTCTTTCTTGACAGAACTTTTACATGGCGAAGTCTCTCTGTGTGTTTTTGTGGAATGAACTCACACATGTCGCGTATTTGCAGACTTGTGCATGACGCGCGGTGACATTAAAGACACCAACTGCAGTATTATACAGTGAGAAAGCCTGCATGCGAGAGGTGTATAGTGGCGGGAGAAAGGCGCACACATTTTGCGGGGTTGAGATAACTGACCTCAGCCATTGGAAATCAATATACGTCTTGACTACATGTACTAGCGGCCACAGCACAGTCTCAGCCAGCTGCTGGCCCACAGGACTGGGTGGCAAGAAACTTGCAGTGTGTGTGAGAGAGAGAAGGGGGGGTGAGAAGTGGGGTTGCGCGGTGGAAGCTGATTAGCAAATCCAGATTTGCCACTTTGTGAAGACCGTAACATTTTCCACGCACAGAAAAGTACGCAACTCTATTCATGTTTCTTCATTTAGAGCATGATTAGTGTAGCTGATGATAGGACCAGAACCTATTTATAGTTGTGAGCGACTATGCACGATGTCCACCTTACCACACTTCCTCTTCCTGTTGTTTACACTGTGTCGCTGCCCCGGGCGAGGCTAGCTGTCCTTGATGAGTTCTGTGGCTGATCAACTTTCGTTCGAAGGAGAAGTGTCAATTTCTGAACCTTCGTCTCTACGAGGCAGTATTTCCATAGAACACTCCTTCCAGTCCATTTTACTACTACCACCCCGTTCTCTCACAACTAATCAGAAAAAAAGCTTAGTAGCAAATACGTTACCTTAATGCCCACTAGTTTGTTTTGTTTGTTTTTTGTTTCTTTTTTTTTTTTTAGGAGGTGGATCAGTACAAATTCTTTTTATGTAGGCGATAATTTAAAAGTACATATCCGTTTTTGTTATTTTACAAATAAAGTTTGTTAAATAATGGGATTATCGTGGGGAAACAAAGCATTTTACAGGAGAGATACAAGCACACGTCATGCTGCTTTTCTTCATTAGTGATCTCAGTTGCTATGTATCCATGGTTCAGTGGTTACCCGCTGTCATTATTCTCCTGGCGCGTCGCTGTATGGATCATTCGATTTTATTTGTGTATATATACTCCGACGCTGCGGCAGCATGAGGAGAGCAGTAGCTACACGCGATCGAAATAGTCCCCCCTCCTCCTCCCACTCGCCTATTAGTCATAATCATGCTTCTCTCCACGTCTGACTTCACAAACTCGCGGATAGCTGGACAAAATCGTTCATCAGCGAAGCTTGCTGTTCAAGTGCTCAGTAATCTTATTTGGCCTGGTTCACGAGCGAAAACGATGGGCAACGGCCGTTTGTGATGTCGGTCGATACTTGATCCCACGTCCTATGAATGTGGCTGCTGGTGCAAAAATAGATACAGATGATGCCAGTTGCCCCTAACTGAATTTTTTAAAAATTAATGATTAAACATGTGGCATTGGACAAGATAAGTATTTAGTTGTGGTCAAAACATACTTGTTTACCAGAAGATGCATGATGAAAGAATAGAACATTCGGTACAAGGCCTGCATTCATATCTGTCGTAAACTCTGGGGCAGGAGTCCGTGGATTTGGTAGTAGGTATGATCTCTGTCACCCGGTCTAACACACCGTCGATACCCCCACCAAATCACGTCGACATTTCCCGCATGCGCCTAAATTGCTGATCTACACTTTTTAATTAGCTTGTTGAGCTCCCAGCATGCATCACCCCAATTAACAACACGAGGCAATTTAGTATATTTAAGAAATTATTAATCAAATTACCAAATGATAAAAGGGAATACACAAGAACAGGTAAGTTTTCAAATGAGCTGATTCCCTAACTTGGCTAATTACCTAGGTCGTCCCGTTTACCTAACTACACTCCTTAATCCTAGTCTAGATAACTAGTGAGTCAGATCTATCCTTAACTGTCACACTCACAACACTGCACAATCACTCTTCCAGTACGATTCTCGTGCACACGCCACTTAGCTCTGTCCAAGTGCCTTTGCTGCGTAGAGTCTTAGTCTCTGCAGGACACACAATCACTTGCTTTCCCCAATGGCTATCCCGTATGGAGAACTCTCTCGTCGCGCCGCAGAAGAAATAGTGTTCTAGGACGTCGGTCTTCTGTTGTCCGGTACGCGACGAGAGAGGTACGAAGAAGAAGGTTGGGATGATTCCTCACATGAATCGTCCCCGTGCACTCTGTGCACCTTGAACGGTCGCCAGTAGGCCTGACGTTCCTCACATGAACATCAGTGCCGATTCTGGTGGCCAGAGCAGCTTGTCCGTGACGTTGTTATGCAGGTCGAAAGTTGCTCTCCTGGTACGCGCAGGTACGTCTGTGCGGGCTGAAATCGCTCTCTTGGGTTGTGTCCTTATTTCCTCAAGATTTTTTGTCGTCTGAGGCCAATGGTAGAACACGAGGAAGCGAAGACTTGAACTGCGAATTCAATTTAATGTCTTCTCCCCAAAAGTCTCTAGCGAAAAGCGTTGAGCTTGCATCTAGATCTTTCCAGGGCAACAACATACGTTCAATTGGTCAGTCACGCCACATGACACACCACAACCAATCACGCTTTTCAGCTATCACGAGACTAAGTTCTCATCAGCTCTTGCGTGTGTTACGTCATTTCTAGAGAAAAGTTACGTCATTTCTAGAGAAAAGAACACATGTGTAAACCCACACTAGAGCCCTATCCCCACTCTTTCGTGACAATATCTTTTAGAAGGAACAGGAGAAAAGCTGGAGATACCGGATGTAAATGTCGCAAGAAGGGGAGTTGCCACCGGCTGGACGAAATGTTCGTAATCTGTATCTTCTGTTATCTGCGGACGAGGTCTTTAGCTTTGACACCGACCATTCTTCTCATCGGTCTCTCATATACCTACACGCCGGTTTGTGCATGCGTGAAGAGTGCGAGCGGCAGAGAGTGAGATCATGCATGCATTCACATATAGCACGCGAACACAGGGTATTTAAAAACAGGAAGCGGGGTCAAAAGGCGGCAACGGGGCGCCCGGTAATGTAGTATTAAAGACACTCGCTTTTCACCACTGCAGATCCTGATTCAGATCTTGCCTTGGGACAATCTGTGTGTAACACCTTTTTTGCAAGGTCGTCGATTGTTTTCTCCGGGTGCTCCGGTTTCCTTTCTCTCCACCCAACAGTGGGAAAGCAGCCAGAGAGGTGGGTGTGACTGTGGGAGGGACAGACATCCTGCATGTTTGTGGTTTTGCTCCTGTCCATGTCGCCCCATGACGCCCTGTTCACCGAACAGCAAAACGTGGGCAGTCGCTTACATTGCCTGTGCGCTGTTTGTGTCTTATTTCTGAAAATAAAGTATAGTGATTTATCGTTTTAGAGTTGTGCGCCCTTTATTGTTTAGGAATAAAGTCTATGGGCATCCTGACTGCCTAATAAAATCTTTATGGGCATTTTGTGTGGTTACTTCACTTCCTGTCAGGATGGAGAAGGTTTTCTTGTAAGGCAAGAGTAAAGATAATTGCTGTCACGCTTAACTTCCCCCTCCATCCCGTCCCACGATGTCCAAAAAGACTATGTCGCAAAGATGGTGGATACGTGCTGACCGAACAGTAGTGGTGTTGGTATCACCCGCTAGCCAGGCATGCGATATAACGGGTACTGTTGATGTTCACTGGCGGAACCAGATATATAAAAGAGTAAGAGGGGAGAGGAAGGTAGGGACTCTTGTCCCCTGGTTTCCTCTAACCATCGAAAAGAGATCAGCTCAGTTGACAAGCTGCATCGGCAAATAATGTCAACGTTTGTTTTTCATGTTTTGTCAGTTTGCTACTCCGCTCTCCTTCACACACACATCCCTACCTCTTCGCCTTCCCGCCTGTTCCCGATTTCAGCGGCGCAGAAATGTCGAAAAAGATTGCTGCTAATGCCTACTAGTGTTGAAAGTGATCAAGGCTTAGTTTCTTTCGGTTGCTTCTCCTTGCAAATCTGTTTGCTCATCTGAGAGACCGAAACGTATTTTGCGGAATGCAACATTTGTTGAGAGTTGTCCGAACAGATTTTTGTGTGGTTAATTAAGTTTGTTGCGACGCCTAAGCCCTGGCAATCTCTGAGCACAGTCTTCAGTCTTTATAATGGCGGTACCTGGAATGTTTTGCGATCTTTTGCTTGTGTGTATTTTAGTTGTAATTTGAAAGGGGTTTTCTTCATATTTAGTGCTTATTTGGGTAAAAATGAGCACGAGGTGTGTGTGTGCACGAGTGATTGTGTGTAGGTGCGTGTTAGTTTGGTGTATGGGTGTGTGTAGCATGTTGGCGCTGCGTGAGTGTGACGTGAGACGGTTGGACGCCATAAAGACATGAGTTAATAATAGCATTGCATCACTTTGCTGACAGCTGCTGCAGCAGGACATCGAGTCCCACTCGAGGATTGTATCGGCCGTCTTGAAACTGAGCGAGAGGCTGGAGAATGACCGCCTGACATGCTCGTGCGACACGGACAAGGAGTCTCTTCAGCTCGTGGCCTTGAACTTACAGAAGCGCTGGCACGGAATTTGGCTTCAGTCACTGGAGTGGCAGTGTCGCTTGGAGGAAGCCATCAACCGCAGGAAGGTGAGAATGAATTATGGGAGTGTGGCATTGAATGGGTTTTGTTGCACCTCTAAAGGTCATCCTTTCAGACAAATGAGCTCTGCTGTTCAGACGTAGATTATCCAAAGACTCTGTATCGATAACATAAACGTCGTAACTTTTGGAAGAAGAATGTACTTGTCTGAGCAGTTCTGCTTTAAGTATGGATTTGTTTGTAAAATTTGGGATATAATGATCGCTAAAACAATGCTGCTTCTGGTCGCCTTGCGCTTTCCTACCTACACGTAGTTGCACACAGACATTTTTTGAAAGCTACTGATCTTGGTGTATATTGCCTTACATTATTCCTTAAAGTCTCTGCCTCCTATATTTGATGACACTCGTGACCGATTTCTGCTCAAAAGTTGACAGGCGCAAGTCTTGACGAATGCAAGTGTTTGCGCTTTTTTTATGTGTGTGTGGTAAGCAGTCGTGAATCATCTACTCCTGTGTGACGTCACTGACAGGTGGCCCGCTTCAGGTGAGGCAAATGGGGAGAGGAAAAGTGTCCTGAGGTGAATTAGAGGCGTTTTATCACGCTATTCATCGGAATTAATAAAGGGGTGTTTGCACCCAGCTCTTATGAAGCTGTGCGATCTACATACTAGGTATCCAGACCGTAAAAGATACACGATGGGTGAGATCTGGAATTCGGTTGTGGCATCCATGTTTTAAGTAAACAGCTGTGTTGTGCAGATTGCGCTGGTGATCGTCATACTAACATGCTGTTTTTCTGTGAGCCTTCGTTTTCTCATCTAAAGGCTGTAAAATATTCTTCACATTTTCCTATTTCACCCCTCCCACACACACACACACACATTTATCAGTAAGAGTGGGTGGTTGCGGCCTTATGCTCCTCGAGGAGTAGCAAGAAATAAACTGATTGGTATTTCTCCTGACTTTTTTTTATGGAAAGTGATATTAATAAAGGTTTCCCTTATTCACTTTCTTCCTTGCTCTGCTAGGGTGACACAGAGCAAGGACTCTGTCCAGTAGTGAGAGCGAGGCAACATGTTAGACCTTTGGAGCCCACCGTGTCGAGTGATACCACACCCACTGTCCCCAGTTACCTTTTTTTTGTGGGGTGGGGGCTCGAAAGATACATATAATATTTGACTTTCGTAGCAGCGCAGAGAACATCAAGACCACGTGAAGTCTCGGGACTTGTTTAGCGGAAATGTTTGTCGCCCAAGGGCAGAAGCTTAGAATGATGCGAGACCACGCTGAGGCTGTAGCTGCAATCACATCTCAATGGAGCCACTGTATGGATGACGTGTGCCGTGTCAAAGCGGGAAGAAATATATCGACCAGTGTGCGTGTCCCATTTGGATTTGCTGAGAGAGTGCGTTTAGAGGAATCCTATGGCAGCCCTGTTGACAGTTAAAGTTTAAAGTTTTCACTCTTGAATCCGCTGATAAAGCACCCGAATGCCGCTGTTACCATAAATGCACATTTCTCCACCAAAACCTGACGCAGCTACAGCTTTTAAGTCAGAAGGAGAGGAAAGGTTTACTGCCTTCAGAGTCAAGCAGGTCAGTTTTGAGTGACACGAATTATACATCTTGACATGGATGCGCTGACACTAGTATGTCTGCCCAATATTACATATTTCATTAACAGTGTGCCCAGATAACGTTCTTTTATATATATATACTCACACTATGAAGAGACAGATGTTCGCCAGAAAATGTCGCGAACTTGCAAATATTGTAACAGCTTGAGACATTGTTCACAATAGCCTCCAGTTAAGTTCGATACGATTCAATTATCCGGAGACACGTTTACAAGAGAGAAACAGTATTGTATTGTTAGACGTAATGAAAACATATTTAATTAATAGCTTTAAGACATAATTGTTTGTTTATTGGTGTTTTATGCCATGCCAGCAACTAAGGCTATATCATGGCAATTTAAGACATAAATACAGAAGAGCAGTTGACTCCATAGTGGTTCGAATCCTTGCTATTTTGTCTGACTCGATTACTTTGTAGACATCTTCAATAAACATTGAATAATAGATGTCGTGTACAGATAATCTTGTATAATCAAATTCGTTTAAACGCAGTGCTTCGCATAATTCAGTTTTTGTAAACATTCACTTATCTGTCGATTGTCTTGTGAGATGACCGAATGATAGCGGCTGAAAAAAAAAAATAGACGATACATTTTACTACAAAAGTACACTTTGGTCAGCAACTGTTTACACATCACTGTTTGTCCAGCTTTTCTTGCGGAAGCATTAACCAATGTTGTTGGTGAGCCGTAGATACAGGAGCGAACAAAGTAAGCATGCACTCTGAACTTTATTCGGCTGTGATGTACGGCTGCAGTTTAAATTTCTCGAGATCACGCGGGAAGGGAAATGGCTACATTTGACAGTGCTAGTGTAAGATAGAAGATACGGCTGACGCTTCATTAAATCCAGCTTTGCTCATCAGTCGTTTATTACTCTCTGAAACGTCTTTGTAGAGACGAACTGCACGCTGCATCGAGTTGGAAGATGCCCCCAGGCTGAGTGAGTCATGGCTGTCACCAGAAAACTGTACTTGAATGTCACCGAGAAGGATGAGTGGGTGGGCGGGCAGGCACCTAGGGGACTGCTCTCTCTCTCTAGAAAATGAATGCAGTTTCATCAGAAACCTTTGATAGGTTTTTGCTGCATAGTGGGGATTTTTTTCGCGATGTTGTGTTAAGACAGCCACATGCTATCGATACTGCATTGTACCATGCAGTTATTACTCCATCCATCCCCATCCATTGCTAGCGGGGCTAGGCGTTGATGTATTACCTACCTGTTCTCCCAGATGAAGTCGGCCAGGTCACCAGGTTAGTTAAATGGGAGAAGAGTTGCCACAACGTGGCCATTCTGCTATCGATCGCAAATCTCTCGCGTGCCTGTGGCGGCAGCCGTGGCAAGGGGGTTGGGGCGAGGGAGAGAGAGTTTGCGCATTCCTGTGGACACACACACACAGAGTGAACGTGTCGGGTAGCTGGCACGGCTGGGCAGAAGGTGGCCTTGGTTGTCGGACACTTAAAACACCCTTGACCAGGTTTTTCTTGGCCATCCTTTTTCAAATGAGCGTAACGGGGTCAGTCCACATTGACACACACACCCGTCCCTTTTCGCATCTGTACCATAGTACATCAAACAGTATGCTGTTACGCCGATGCTATTTTTCTCATAACAATTTTCTGTTCTCTGGCGTGATTTGCCTGTGTCTGACCTGTAGTTTTCTTCAGAAGAGATATTTTTAGACCGACCTGTACACTTAAGGTAAATGTCAGTATGGGACATCAGAAATGCATAAAAACACCTGGACTCGTTTTATCACCCATTATCAGTAGTTCGTCTCATGGACCCAAAAACAAACCTTTACTAATGCTAGTGATGTGTCATGCATCAAGCGTCTAGTCTCTAGATCGAAGTGGTCATTTCGGGGGGGCACAGTTTAAATGTTATTTGTAAACACTATGTGCCACTGAATAAGAAATTACTATTTCCTTTATTTGAATATGGTCTGTCCTATAGACTTGTCAGACTGTTCATAAGTGCTTTTCTCCTTACTTATTCCCACCTGTCACATTGACAGTTTTCGACAGCCTCGGTATACTTGTTGACATGTAGATTAGGTAGGAGTTAGACCAACCCCCAACCCCCTCATTTTTTTCTCAACATTTATTCTTTTGATCATGCCTGCTAAAAGCTATCACGTGACACCAGACCTGAGGAAGTCTCATCTCCATGGCAGGATGGAGGAAGAAGGGGGTTGTCTTCAACAGCCTTGTTGAAATGGCTCATCAGTGCTTCATAAAGGGGTTTCCTTCCATCTTATTCTTCCCCCTCCCCCTGCTGCTTAAGCCAAAAATAGAAAAACTGTCCATAAAATGTTACTACTTTGTAATATGACTGTCAAGGTTCTGGCTGCTTATATTATTACGTCTTATACCTACACAAATTAAGAAGTGTAACTTTTCAGTTGGTTAAAAGGCCCTTTGGAGAAAAAGCATTGTGTGTGAATAGATGTGAATGCATGTAGATTTTTGTGATATCTGTATTTAGTTTCACTATTCTTGTTTCTCATATCCATCAGAAGTGATGCTATGGCAGCTGACTTACTACTACTAATAGATGTAGTACAAAATAAGCTTTTAGAAAGTTACAGTTTTTTGTGTTAAAAAGGCATTAAATAAGTCTGAACTATGTTTCCTTGTTTCAGGGTCTTTATGGCTCTGGTTTCAACTTCAGCAGCTTCAACCTCCCTTCTCTGGATGAATCGTTTGGTGCTGGCAGTGACCTTGACCTGAATGCTGAAGCCAGCATCCATAACAGCAGCAGTGGAAGCTTGATAGAGCTCAGCGATGACAGCCTTCTGTTCATCGGCACACGTTCCGACCGTCACCTAGGGGATTCACTTAGTTTCAGTGGTGCACTTAGTTCTAGCCAGGGCTCTAATTCATCTTCACCATTAACATCTGCAGTGACTCGTTTTCTGGACCGAAGCAGTGGTGATAGTGCCAACATCAGTGAGGCTGAGTCCAGGATGGGAGACTTTCCACCTGATGTGTCATACAGCCGAGTCAACCTGTCACTGAGCTTAAGCAGTGATGGGGAGGCAGACCATGAGGTGTCCAGATCCCCACTAGAGCCAAAAGATATTGGGTACAGCAGTGAGAGTCAGTCAAACGATGAGACGGAGACCATGCAGCAGCAGATTGCTTTGGAGTACCGTTTTGCAGGGCTGTGTGAGGTGGCAAGTGACAGTCCTTTGGGTGAGAAGGTTGCCATCCCTCCCCAGAATGGCATCTGTCCGGAGTACTATCGCATGACACTTGAGGACATTGATTCAACTGATAAAACCACTGACGATGGTAACACAACTGATGACAGAACTTCTCCAGTTCATTTGCATTCTTTGAAACAATCAGGAGACTCACCAGGCATTGCTTTCAGAAAATGCTGCTGCTGATGAGGATATCGTTGTGAAGCTCTGGCTGGAGAGCAGTGATGAAGCAGATGCAGCCTCAGGAGGACCAATCTCCAGTTCTGCTGAGTGCATTCACCATGTTGGCAGTATGTCTGAATCTGACAGTGCAACGGAGACGCAAGAAAAGATTAAGTACCTCATTGATCATGCTGAGGACTTGGTCAAGACAAGTCCACCACGATCTACAGTGCCTGGATCTCCAGAGAGGCGTCCTTCGCCATCAAAGCAGACGCAGACTGTTTGCACAAGCACAAGCAGTGTGGAGGAGAGTTCCTGTGATGCAAGTGGTGAGGAAAGTGACGACAGTGGTGCTGAAGAATTTTCCACAGCCACAGACGATGCAGACGAGACTTTATTTGACAGTGTGATAAATCTGAACTCCACCAGTGATTCACGGACAAGCCAGGAAGATGTGCAAGCATTTGTTACAGCTAAGCTTGCTATTGACAGTGCCCAACTGCGCAAGCATACAGGACAGCGGGGAAATAGAAAAGAAAGACCATGGAGTGTTGTTGAGTTTGAAGAGATGAAAGAGATAGATTTCCGTCCTTTGTCTACTTCAGAAAGTGCAATTGATTCTCTTCGTAGCCATACAGACACAGATACTAACTTAGTTTCTCAGTTTCTCTTGCCTAGTTATGCATCAACATTCCCACGTCAGAACTCAAAAGATAGAAAATTTAGACGTGCATTCTCTTCATGTGATCAGTCGGGTACACATGCTGCTAGGCGTAGGTTAAAATACTCATCTTCAAGCACAACAGATAGTCAGGCAACCAAAATTGCCTTGTCAACAGAAGATGAGGATAATGACAGAACACTGCTATTTGATTCCATTGAAAACATGAGGTTTCAAGGTCATTTTCCTTCTTCAAGCTCAGAAAGCGAGTCATCAGGTGGGCATTTTTGTTGCAGTTTGTACCTCTCTCCTTTCATCTTTTCTCCATTTTGATTACACATCTTTCTTTTTCCTCTAACCTGCTCATTTCCTGTTTGCTTGTGTGTGATAGATTTGTCTGCATTCATTTTTTAAAGTAGCATATATTTGGTCATTTTAAATTCCCATGAGTTTTTTTGCAACAGATATAATCGTTTGAATTAGCCTGTATAAGATAAAATTAGAGTTGAGCTCACAGAGTGCTATAAGTACTGAACCATGTCATTATGCATATAATTTGATTGTTTTCACAGATGAATATGAGACTGCACCAATGGATGAGATGATGACGTCTGCTGACGAAGATCCACACAACAGCACAGGCTCATTTTCTGAAAATGCTTGGGACAACTATCAGGTATGCAAAACAAACTAATAATTATCAGATATACAAAACAAAATGATTACTCCCACTAATTTGTTCTACTAGATATGAATATATGGTCACTATTTTGGTAGAATGGCACAATGGTTATCACCTGTCATCGATACAGTGAGGGTTGGCTGTCCTGGGTTCAGCTCTCATCTTGAGCACACTTCTTTCTCTGCATGTGGCATTTGTTTACAGGGCTGGCTGCCTTACCAAAACTATAGTCTTAGTTGCTGGCTCAGTGTAAAACAACACACCCACCCAAAATCTGTTTTTGCTACATGGGTTTATGATGATTTTGAGGTTTGGGGGCGGGGGGAGCATGTAATAATTTCTTGTTTGAGTTAGTGTCCTTCCCCTTTTACTTCACAAACATAAGTTTCAGTAACGCATATGTTGCAAAAATCTGTTACATATCAGAATTGAATATTGTGCTACTGTAATTTTTGAAAGATATTGAGGTACAGAGATTTTACAGTACTACCCATCCATTTTACTGAAAGTGCCATAGTATGCATAAAGCTTTCACAGTGACATAATTTCCAGTTTTTCAACACTGCTCAAATGTAAGAATAGCTTGAAACAAAATGTTTATCTTTCAGCCTATGTATCCAACAGCAAGTGAAGATGCCACGGAGGAGCCACTGCACTGGGAACCCTCTGATGACCTAGAGTTTGATGATGAGTTCCAGCTGACACGTAACTCAACCTTCCTCAGGGATGTCATCAGTAGACGACCTGTGAAAGAGGAGCTGAAGGTGAAACATTCTTTTCGTTATTTGTATGGTAATCCAAATGCCAAATTTTCTGTCATTTAAGTATCTTTTCTGAAACAGTTTTCAGGTATAATTATATGTACTATAACAGTGTTTAGGTTTGTCGCAAGAAGGGGAGTTGCCACCATGGTTATGTTCGTGCAAATTAATCAGGAAAAATTTTTGTTAAAAATTAAAGGGAAAGGGACCAAACCATTAAACTCAAATTTTTCTTTCAGGGTTGCAACCCAGGTGAATGTGAAGACAGTGACTCTGATATGGATGATTTCCACTGTGTTTTGGATGATTCAGAAGCAGGCTTAAAGACAGCTGATCATTCTCTTAAGAAAATCCGCAAGAATCCCATGGATACTGGCCTTGCAGAAAAACCTGGGATATATGTAAGAATCAAATATTGAAAACAAATAGAAGTTAGAGATTGAAAAATCGGTTGTACATCCAAATGTCAACCATAAACAGGGAGAAGATGATGAATGGTAAAATTAAAAAGATGGCATAGATGGAATGCTTATTCAGTGGTAAGATCTATTGTATATTTGGTCAAAAAGAGTGGGAAAAAAACATTACTGATGTGTAGTCATGCACAAAATACATTTAAAAAAATGTTGATCCTCATAGAAATTTATTTTCTTTTGTGTTCCATAGACTTAGTGTTTTGGTGATTATGAAGAGGGCTGTTTTTCTCCATGTTTTGTTTGGTGCACCACAGTTTCTCTTCCAGTGTAGCTTCCTTAGTCCACAGTACTGTCCATGTCTGTGTAGGGGTTTGTGGGCCCATGTCGCTTGGGGAGTTTGCAGTATGTGAAAGCCTTTTAAAAGCTAAGTATAAATGCTCCTTGTTTCAGCAGCTTGTCTGTACATGAATGATTTAATGTTCGCATTTTTGTGCTAAATCTGAATACTGTAGTTTTCATTTCAGCGGGAGATTTGGGAAACTTGTAATACAAATATTACCTGCCTGAAAACTATTTGTGAGCACCTGTCTTCAGAAGACATTGGCATTGGTGATGTCCAGAGGGTTCAAGGTGAGTAACAGAAGTTCTTAGAATGTGGGTGGGTGGATGGGTAGGGAAGATATTGCATTCAAGATATGAATTGCTGTGACTTTCCAGAAATTGTGTTCTGACTTGAATTCTTTTAAAAATGTGTTTGCATACAAAAATTTATATGTATTTTTAGTGAAACTATCTTTTCCATAACAGATCTGTTGTACCAATGTATTCTTAGTGAATCTATCTTTGATGCAACAGACTCCTTTACCAATGGGAAAAACTGCAAGCACTTGCTTCAGAGAGGCACCAGCAGGCTCAGCAACTGTCAGCAGCCAGCAAAACCATTGTGCAAATGAAATACTTGCTTCATCAAGCAGACCAGTCTGTTACTGTTGAGAACTTCAGCACAAAGGAAGAACTTCATGACTGTTTACTTAAGCTGAAGGTAAATAAAAGAGATTTGTGCCTCTTCTTGTCATGATGCTAATGGTATAAACTTTTTATTGGGCTTGGATTCCAGAACAAGGGTGAATGTGTGCACATTATACCTAAACATTTAAAAAGTAAATCTGGTAATTCTGTACATGGCAGAGTTTTATGGTTTGCATGTAAGCTTTTTTTTTTCATTGTCATTAGGAAAAAAACATTTTCTTAGAGTGAAACAATTCATTGTCTTTTCAGTTAATGCAGAGCAATCTGGAAAATCAACAGCATTCTATTGAAGAACATCAGCAGATGTTTGACAGCTTTGCTCGACATCATCCACACATTAATGTTGAAAAGTATGTTCAGGAGTTTGCATCACTGGAGAAGTTTACACATGAAATGAAAGAAAAGTAAGCCTTATTTCTATTGTTAATTTTTCCTGTTTACCAGATTTTTTTTGCAAAAGGAAAAGAATCTTGGGAGGCGGGGTGGCTTGGTGCAGGAGGAGTTTGGTGGATTTTCCTATTTCTGAAAGAGAGATTAGATCATGGAAAATTAAATCATGGTATTGGTAGTTAATGTCATGATCAGGAAAAGGTGCTATGAATCCTGTTATATTTTTTTCAATTGTTTTAATATATATTATTTATTTTGTTTAAAGTGCTTTAAACTTGCATTAATTTGTTTAACTGCTGATTTTGCTAGAGTGAGTGCCAACACCTCTTGACCTGGAAAAAAAGTGGGAAGTGTGGTGTCAGTACTTAGAGGAGCAAAAGGAACTAGACACAATGACTGCTGCTGCTCGTGAACGCCTCTTAAATCTTCTGTGCCGGCGTGAAACTGGTCACCGACTGACCAAGAAAACCATTTTAAAAGAACTAGAGGTATTTTGAAAATGTACAGCTTCCAGTCTGTACAATGTGCAGATAAAGCAGACCTATTTATTCTTAGGAGTTGTTAGCCTATGGTCATTATGGGAAATCGTCAGATTTAAGGCAATTACAGTTGAGGATAAAAGTAAATTATTAGAGGTGTCATCTCATTAAATAATGCAGGCTTAACATACGAATTATACATTTTTGTGGCTAATTAGTATTTGGCATCTTTTAGGCTTATGATGATGTAGCAGAAGTTTTTGTGAAGGGCTTTTGTGTCATCAGCATATGTACATTATCAATCACCCTTCACCTGAAATGAAAATTACATTAAATGACGTGCAAATGCTGTGTAGCCGTGTAGACAAACCAGCTACAAATAATTAGTTGTTCATGTTGCTTATGCATATACAAGGGTGCATACATTTATTTAATTGACTTTTTTGTCGTTTATGTCCAATTATATTAAAATGATTTATGTTCACAGACTCTACAAGAGGATTTATCACAGTATGAGGCACGACTATCTTTGCTTCAAGCCATGCGTAAGCATCTGACTCATTGTTCAAATGATGATGCTCAGCGGACAATTCTAGCTACACTGGCTGACC
This sequence comes from Pomacea canaliculata, assembly GCF_003073045.1. Classification (NCBI taxonomy): domain Eukaryota; kingdom Metazoa; phylum Mollusca; class Gastropoda; order Architaenioglossa; family Ampullariidae; genus Pomacea; species Pomacea canaliculata. The sequence goes on from NC_037597.1 coordinate 20,280,936, forward strand.
TTCGAAATCAGCTGCTTGTGGCTTCAAAGCGATGTCGTGAGATGTATCGTGATGCAGAGGAAAATGAACTTATTGTTGATGACTTTGGACACATGGCTGTGTCAGCAGCAGCATTTCATGAATCACACCAACTTGACAACAGCCTGTAAGTTGTGCTTTGAGATAGGAAGAGTGTAAACAAATAAACTTAAAAAAGAAAAATTCACTGAGCATGCGTTTTTAAGATCTGCAATTTTTTTCTCATGTTGTAAAAATTTTATGTGCCTGTTCTTTGCCCTTGACCCCATTTTATTCCTTTTTGTTACGCAATTTTTTTAAGCAGAAGCCCTCTTATTTAAGGAGCATAGGGCCACAGTAAAAATAATATCCTAAGACTTATTCGAATTTTGAAAACCTAAAGATTCTTTTGACTTTGAATAGCTAGGTTTCCAGTGACATGATAAAATTAATTTCTTATGAGGTTTAGCTTGCTGCAAAACTACAAAGTTTCCTGTCACAATGACAGTGTTACAATGATTATCAAAATGTTTGTGCAGACATGAAAATTTTATTGATGGAAAATATAGAGTTTAAAATTGTTTTGCAACTTGATACTTTTCATTTCTAGGAGCATATGTTGCTTTTACTTGAAAGTAGAATAGCAAGAAGCATGAAAGCACTCATCTACTTCATCCATTTTTGTTTGTTGTTTGTTTCAGTAAAGAACTGCACAACTGTGATGTGGCAGCAGCGGCTCACACAGCTTCCAGCAGCAAACAACTCATGGAACTGCATGGTCATGGTTGCGGTCATTACCTGCGCAGATAGTTGCTCTGATGATGCTTGCTGGGCTGGTGTATGTCTTTGATCCTGATCTACTGTCTACCTTGAGTGATTTGTCAATCGTAATCACACCAGAATTGAAGCATCTTGATGGTCCACCTCCACTTTGAACAGCAAGGTGCATAAGATTAAGGTTGAATACTCATACAGGGATCACTGTTGATCCCAGAAGCCATGTCTTGGAAGTTGGGTTGTGACCTAATGATTGTTGCATGAGAGGCTTGGTTTTAAGGCAGAGGTCAGCAAAAAAAAAAAAAAAAAAAAAGACCCCAGATTGTTGTGCCATGTACTATAAGCTATCCCTGCACAGAGCTGTTTACATGGTTTCAAGAGTCCACATTCTGATGGGCTTTTATTTAATCTCTTTTACAGGCTGCACTAGCTGCAATCAATCAAGAAGCAGTATAATGCAGAAAAAAGCAGTTTTAAATGTTGCTTGATGCTGCTGTTCACTTTTGTATTTCTAGAATGGCATAAAAACTGAAACATTTTGTGACTGACACTGGGCTCGAAGCTTATAGAAGTGTCTAAATGTCACTTCCTTTAACCCCTCATTTCCACCCATGCCTAATCTTGCCACTTAAGGGGTGAAAGACTGGGATGCAAATAAGATTTAAAGCTTGATCATTACCCGAAAAGTGCAGATTTCAAGACTTTTTCTTAGCCCCATATAAGTGGTTACAGATGGTGATGATGAACAGAGCTGGCAGGCAGCAAACCAGTATTTAGATTTGTTTTAAATCATGCATTGTCATAATATGCAGATGAAAATTTAAAAAGGAAAGTTGCAAACAAAATTGACAAGGTCATGAGATCATACTTCTCTTTACAATGGTTGTGTTATGCCTGAAGACCAGACGCTGTCATAAACTGACATGATTTTGTAGATCCATGAATGTTAGACTAGATGGACAGAGTAAGATTATACAGTTGATGAATAACGATGCAAATAGTTTCTTTTAAAGATTTACATTTTTTTAAATTTTGACTGGGGGTCTGACAAATTGCATGTGGACAGTGGAAGTAACTTGTGAAAGCAGTTCTTTGGCCCATGCTTTCACAATAGGCTTTGTATCAAAGGCCCAAGCACTTACATTAAAGTGTCAACTGTTTTTAACTGTTTTTCTTTTCTAAATACAGGGAGACAATTCTCTTTAATAGGTCATCTGACATTCTGGAAACTTGTATATTTTTCCTTTAACTATTTCAGTATCTTGAAATTGTAATCTTGACGTGTATCTTTTGGTACCACTGACGTATAATGAATTCTTTAAGAAGTAGAAACTGAAAATGGAACCTACGTGTCAAAAGGGTTAGTTTTTTTCAACAATGCCTGTTGAAAACATCAAGAAAAATCACACGCATTTGCATTGAATTTCAGTTCTATCATTTCAGAGATTAAAACTTTATAGAAGAATGTCTCATGCATATAGTAAAAAGTTCCATTAGATTTATTTTTTACATTGTAGTAAAACCCTTTTTAGTATTGGCAAAAGTTTATGCTTTAATTTATTTATCTTTGGCTAAAAGAATCATGTGTTTGAGATGACTTTGTGAAAATGTTTGATACAGAGATTATTCTGATGGTCAAAATAGACTTTCATGTCAGAGCAGATTTTGACAAAATGTAACTGTGATTTCATAATACTAAACTAAGAACTTAAGATTTGGGTTTCTTCTGTAACACAGTGGTGCATAAATTTTGCATAATATGAATATTGTCTTATTCTATTGCACCCTGGCGATGTATAAAATGTTCTGTCCAGATTTAGCAAGTGATTATACCACTCTTGAAGATGGTGGCATTCAAAATAATGCTACATAGGTTTTGTATACAAATGTTAGACTGTTATTAACAAAACTCGTAAATTGATTCATTAAAAAACATCCAGAAATGCTTCCCGTTTCGATCTAGTATAGTGGTAGGTGTTTCCATATCAGTAATTTTATTAAGGCCCAGTATCTCAGAGAGTTTACTATTTCTCAAAATGGGCTCAAACTGTTTTAATAATTTAAGCTTTACATCACCGCAACCTCTAATTGATAGTAATGATAATTTTTAAAACTATTTAAGTTTCAGCTCTTAGGGGTTTATAAAAATGCAACAAATGTACTCTTGCACATTGTGAATTTCAAGCTATACGCTTTTGTGATGAGCTGAGAATTATTCATAGGTAAATTATTTTTTTTCCATACTTTAAAGTATTGGGTTTATTTAGGATGGAATATGATGGCAAACTGATTCTACATTAAAAGTTTAGCGTGTTGAATCAAGTTGTGGTTGCTAAGTCCCTCCTCTCTCACCCTGAAAAGAAGACCATCTGTTTATTGGTCACAGAAACTGTCAAATGGCTAAAACAAAGTGTATTTCTGCTGCTGTCATCTTTTTCAAAGAAATTATGAACAATGCCTGTCTTTTGCTACTTATGTGGCCTTAAAAGTCAGTATGCCTTATTTTACATCAGATGCATATGGCTTGTACAGCTGTGTGATGGCAGCATTAATGATAAATTCTAAAAGCCTACCGGGTTTCTTAAAGAAAACCTTTCTCAAGATAAAACTGATCAATTTATCACTGAAACAGATCACAAGCATACTCATTCATGAAGAGGAACGTCTGTCCTTTTTCATCATGCATAAATTTTACAATTGTACTCAGCTAGTTTGCAGGATCTTGTATATTTTGCACATAGATTACCTTAGTTTTTATTGTGCAGGTGGAACATTTCTGCCTTTCAATCTGTTTGACGTGCTTTTAAACTTGCCGAAACTTGTAAAAATGTATGCACACAATGGAAGCATGCAGAAGTGTTGTGCATTCCACGCATATGCAAACATAGCACATTCTTGGAATATTTAAGAAAAATTAGATTCTACACATGCAAACTTTTCACTCAACAGTGTGATGCATAAACTGACACTTGGTTTGGACAGTGAAAAGAGAAAACTGGTTCAGATATGCAATTTCTTTTCAACTGAGACTTCTGCAGCATTGTATCAGTGCGCTTAGGTAGAAGTTTCATATTGTGTTGGGAATAGTGATAGGGTGAATAATAGTCTGATATGGACATTAAGTATTAAAATTATTAGTGTTTGGAAAATAGCATTGTGGGAAGCTTGGGCAAAATTGTGAGTCGCTGTATTACACTTTCCCATTTAAAGTCTGCCAGCTATTCCTCTCTTGAGCTATTAGCTGTATGTTTTACATATAACGTTCTAAGCAGCTATATATTTTCTTTAGAAAAGAGTGAAGAAAAAAAATATGAAAAAATAAAAAGGGAAAAAATATCCACAAAAAAGTTGCATGTTTTAATGTCTGAATGGAATTCATTGTACGTTGTGTGTGAAAACCCATGAGAGGGATATTGTACTAGTGATGCTTGTAGAACTCTGAAGCAGAAGTCTTTGTAGTTCATCCATTGAAATTTCATCAAAGGGGATTGTGATGGAGGAGTTTCCCTCCTACTCCCTTTCTGATCTTATCCACAAACTTAAGCTCACCATCATCCCTTGTATCTTGCCCGTGGATGGCATGAAAAAATGTCAAAAGGTATACGTTTGTTCAGGTGAGAGTTGCAACTGAGTTTACCTTTAAGCTCTGAACAGCAGTCACCACTATCATTAAATTCACCTGTCCTGTAACCATGAACCTAACTGAATGAGCACGCTTTGAAACATCGCATTAACTTGCACTCGTTCATTGATGTGGGCCACATTATGATGTTTGATACTAAACTAATTTTTAGTTTAAAATTAGGAATGGGAGGTTTTACATCTATACTAATTGCCAACTGAGAACAGGAGTAAGTTTTAACGGTCGTTCGCGAAGTATCTCCCGAACTTCGACTCGCTTTGTCGCTAAATGCAATTACTGTCCTCTATATATCTCCCAACCGGGGCAAGTCCAGACTAGCTAAGATGCACTTTCTATTGATAAACAGTAAGATTAAGGATTGATGGATGTTGGACATGCCTGTCATCACGAAGGATTTCAGAAGTGTCTGCCTGCTATATAGGGCACTTGGCTGTCCCACTGATTTCGGTGCAGGTGAATACACAATGTAAGTTACTGATCTTGTCTTTCACCGAGATACCGTCGCAACAACAGATAAACGAGAAGGACAGCACGCTCCCGATGTGCGATCTCCATTAAAGAGCTGAAGAAATCGCCGGGAGACAGCTTCCTGAGAAGGAAGAGAGACTGTTGAACCCTTCAAAACAGCTTGGGTGTTGGAATCTCAGCAAAGTCGCCTATCGATGGTGCCCAGGTATTTATAAGCATGGACATTTTCCACCTTGTCGTGGATGACACGGCGGGACTTGGTGGAGAATTCCGACGGAATTTGACTAAATCAAACTATTAACTCATTTGGGGAACTAGAGTCAGTGCCACTTGCGTGAATCAAATGCTCTACAATAAGCAGATTTTATTCACGTGTATGGTGAACAAGATGTAAAACGATAAAAGAAAAACAAAATTATGCAAACACTCGCAGGTCTTGTCTGAGCTGGAAAACCTTGATAGTTCTTGCACTCATGGGAAACATGCCAGCCGCAGACATCCACATGGCGTTTCCCTTCCCCCGCCATATTCACATCAAGGAAGGACAAGGCAGAGACAAAAATTAATTACAGACTTAACAAAATATCGCTAATAACAACGCAATATCACACTCGATAAACGAAAGTCATAATAAAGTGGCCAGATAAGAAGAGAGAGACAGTAGACAAGATCGCTGTTCGTTAGTCTTCTACCTGCAGAGAAGGAAATAAGAATAGAATGCAGCTTCTAGGAGTGGCTCAGTTCTTCGCACTCCATAATTAACGGATGGCTCACGACCGTTTCCTCCTCTTTGTCGTCTTCCTCTTCCATGGGACGTATGATACACGAGGTCGAAGGTCGAGAAGCGGCATAGCCAGCGGAGGGTCGAAACCCTAACAGATTCGTCTGCTTGGTTTCTCGCACCTTTCTGTCGTACATCTGTCTGTAACATTCGACCGATTCTCTCATTTGCAGCTTCACCTTGCGAGCTCGTTCAAAGTCGCTGTCATGCTGGTCAACCAAGTCACAAGCACTCTCGACCATGGTGAACAAACTGCGCAGCTCTTTTGTCCCAAAGTCTTTGAGCGGCTCATCGTCTTTGTCCAGTCTTCCTTCCTTCAAACGTTCCGTCTCCTCCTTCAAACGCTCCTCTTCTCGCTGGATCATCTCCTCGTCGGTCAGGTCCTCCGAATGAGCCTCCAACACCTCTTGCACGTCTTCGATGTCGATGGAGTTGAATCCTGCTTTCACTGCCAGCCGTACGATGTCGGAGCAGATCATCTTCTTATCGGTTTCCAAACCATGAAGGTCGCGCACCAACTCAGGAAGGAGTTGTTGCCAGACGGCGTTCATTGTGTTCGCCGTGACTTCGTCCCAAGCAGCTGCGATGTTTTCGACAGCCATTTTGAGGTCGTAACTTGTCCACAGCTCCCTGACTGTCGTCCTTCCGCCCATGCTGAGGCCATCAACGAGGTACTTCATCACGAGGCGCAAGTACTGAGCCTTGAACGTGGCAGTGACACCTTGGTCCATCGGCTGCACCAGGGAGGTGTTCGGAGGCAAAAACACGACCTGCACATTGCTGCTGTAGTCTGCCACCGTGCCTGGATGACCAGGAGCACTGTCGATGATCAAAAGTGCTTTGTTGTCAAGGTTATTTTCTCGACAGTATTTTTCGACAAAAGGACAGAAATAATTTTGCACGTAGTCCAAAAACACTTGCTGTGTCACCCTCGCACTTCGGTTTGAACGCCAGATAACGGGAAGGCTGTTTTTATTGATGCCTTTCAAGGCCCGAGGATTTTCCGAGCAGTACACAAGCAGTGGCTTCAGTTTTACATCGCCTTCAGCATTTCCACCAAGCAGCAACGTCAGCCTGTCTTTTGACGCTTTATGGCCTTTTGCCCGTTCTTCGTCGTGCGAGATGCTGGTGTGGGACATCATGCGCTTCCAGAACAAGCCTGTCTCGTCCACGTTGAAGATCTGTTTGCTGGTGTAGCCGCCTTCCTGTATGATTTTGTTCAGCTCTTCAGGAAAAGCACTGACTGCGGCGAGGTCTGCAGACACTGCCTCAACCAAAGCCTGAAGGTTGTGCATGAGTCCTCTCTTCTTGAAGCGGTCGAACCACCCGTGACTGCCTTTAAAATTCACAGTCTTTGCCGTCTCGTCTCCCTCCTCAATGGCCTGCGCCTTCAGTCTCTCAAACAACGACAGTGCCTTTTCTCGGATCACGTGAAAATTAAGAGCCATCTGACGGCTTGTCGTCTCGTCTATCCACTGCAACAAAAGTTTCTCCAGTTTCTCCATGATCGGGTGTCTGCTCAACGTCAGCTTCGTCAAATTTGCACCTCCAGCGGCGATAACAGCTGTCTGCAGTATCTTCTCCTTCTGCATGTAGATAGTACTTATCGTCGACGAGGATAAATGGAGTGCCTGCATCACGTCTTTGTTACGTTGTCCCTCGTCAATACGTTTGACTACATCCAGCTTTACGCTTAATGGAATCGCTTTTCTGTCTTTCTTCGGCTTTTCTGTGCCCTTATTTAGTTTCTTAAACACTTTCTTCATCTTACAAGCGGAAGATCAAATGGATGCACGATATATATATACAGTATTATATTACTGTTCCAAGCCACTCTCGTCTCACCTGTAGTCTCAGCACGGAAGTGTATAGGTAAGTTCGTTATCTCACCGTCCCGTTATATCGGTTGAGTCACTAATTTTAACTGAACTTCAGGTGGCTGCGAGGCAGACCAGTTATTTTTCATTAATAAATCTTATTGCCTCGCATACCACATGTAAATGTCATTTGTGCCAAACGACTCATCCGTGAAAGTGCAGATCAAGTAGATAAAAACACAATTTCAAGGAGTTTCCAGCGGAATACAAGTATATTCAATTGATCGTCAATTGAACAAACCAAGTAAGCCAAGTTATGCGGGTATCCTTCATCACAAATGATTGGAAATGTCTCGTAAGTCGAAGCAGAGATGCCCGTTGACGATCCTCGTAAAGTACAGTTCTCGTAACTCAAATGGCGTATCTCGGGGTCCTGCTCAATGGTGGTCGACGCATGCGCAGTGGAGAATGTCGTAGAGTAGCTACCCTTGACAAGGGGCACGAATAGAACGATGGGTTTCGTCTAAAAACAAATAATTGATAATTATTAAAGTTGCTGTCTTTTACTATGTACAGACGTTTAGCATATATATTTCACATCAGGATAAAATAAACACAAACTGTCAAACAACTATTCACACTGATTACACGAGTTTATGGTGTGTTTGCTGCCTGTATTCTCGATGTTATGACGACTTCAACAGATGATCTCAAGGGTAGTCCACTGAAGAGGTCTGTGTCTTCTCCCAAAATGTTCTCTACCGATGCTTGAGAAATCTGTGATTGTCAAAATGGTTTTGGGAGATAAAGCAGTTTCACATTAATGCAAAACAAATGCCGATCAGTTGCGTATTAAACCCAGCGTGCAAGTCTTGGACCATGCCATTAGCTTTTTTTTTTTTTTTAAGTAAAACATTAATATGAACTGGGCTCGCTGGTATACTTTTATAGACCATGCCACCTACTGTTTAAACTGTTTATAATAAAATGACTTATGAATGTCAGATATTTTATAATAAAATGACTTATGAATGTCAGGTATTTTATCATAAAATGACTTATGAATGTCAGGTATTTCCAAATAGTATTTCTTTCAGCTTCAAATTTTAGAAAATCTTTCTTGTGCAGCAATCGCGTACTGTGAAAGTTGTCGTCTGCCGAAAATACCACCACTGATTTCAACAACTCGAAAAGATGAGTCTTCCTTCTTATGTGGTACCGCTGAGCCTTGCTGGTACTGTTGCAGGCAGCATTGTTCTTCTTAAGTATGTGTTGATTTTTATGTGTATCATCTTCTTCAGTGTCATTGAATTTTTTTTAATGGAACTAAATTACTACTATTGTTAACCTTGATTGTTAAGTATCAGTGGCAATTGTACTGACAAAGTTTGTGCATATTATTCAAATGATTTTCAAATACACTGACATTGTTTATAACAATTTATAGTCAAAATTGAACATATTTATATGGATGAGACACTTGAGGATAGTCCGGGCCTTATTTCCCTATTTCATTGCATTTACGTATAGTTAAAACTTTGTAAAAACCGAAACAGTAGTCTCGATATGAACGAATGTAAAATCTTTTCTTTTTCTGTTGCCTGATTCTCCCTGCTTTTACCTTGAGTTCTATAAGAAAATCTGTCCACAGAGATTACATGTCTGGGGGAAGGTTCAATGGCAAGGAGCGGATTCCTGGTAAAACAGTGATTATCACAGGTGCCAACACTGGCATAGGAAAAGAAACTGCAAAAGAGCTGGCACGCAGAGGTAAACTTTTGTTACATCTTACATAGGTGAATATGCATTGTGCACACATGCACACAAAAAACCCCCACCCTAGATTATGTAGTGTTTTGACAGGTGATAGAAGTTAGCTTTCAGGCTACATGTATATTATGTCCACTGTTACCTTCATATACGTTTGGTAGCTTAATTAATGTGATTACTTAAGCATTAAGTTTGAAAAAAATCACTGTCCTTTTCTGACATTCATGTCTGACATTCAGGTGGGAGAGTTATTCTTGCATGCAGAGATTTGGAGAAGGCTGAACAAGCTCGAGCAGAAATTGTATTGGAAACAGCAAACCGCAGTGTTGTTGTCAAGAAACTGGATTTGGCATCTATGGGATCCATCAGAGCTTTTGCAAAAGACATCATTGCAAGTAATGGCTTTTATAAATTTTTCTTTTTTTTGTTGTTAATTTAAATACTACAGCATAGAGTTTTACCATATTAACATTGATGATGGTGTAAATGGTACAGAGAAGTATTGATAATGTATACGTATCTTACCAGAAGTGTGTCTATTTGGCTTCATGTGGTATTTTAAATTTTACTTTATCACATTCCATTTTGATAGTCTGATGAATATATGCACACATGCTTGCACACACACATGCTGACTTCTAGCATCCTTGCCAGAGTGTCGTTGTTTCCTGTTGAACAATTTGTCATCTCCACTGACAAGTTGAAATTATCTTTCCAGATGAGCCACATATTGACATACTTATCAACAATGCTGGCATCATGCGCTGTCCCAAAATGCTGACTGAAGATGGATTTGAAATGCAGCTGGGTGTCAATCATCTTGGTAATTTCATACTTTAACTTAAAAAAAACAACAACAAACAAACCCTTGAAATCAGTGTCAGCATTGGCTTCTAGGTCATGGAAATGAGTATTTCTCGCCTTTAGAAGCACCTGTCTATAGCAGACAACTTAATGTTGGCATCATTTTGAGGTTATGGGGAATAGACTGATGTTGATGACAGCTCAATTTGATAAATATTTTTGTATATTCTTGGATGTCCCTTGTGCATTGATGGCACGTGCACTATGATTATCCATAGGCTCTGATGGTCAGGTACTTGATTACCTCTGAATGTAAACAATCTCTATTCTTGCAATGGTGAATCGGGGTTCAAGCTCTGTAAGGAAAGGTTCAGAGAGAATTTCTTTCATTCTGACGCATTACTGTCAATATTGCTAAATGTCTTTCATTTCTAGACCACACTAGAAGAGACTTTTGTTTGTCTTTGACATGTCTTTCAAAAAGCTCATTCATATAAATACGCAAAGTTGTTCTTTGGTTCAGGTCATTTCTTGCTGACCATGTTGCTGCTGAACAAGCTCAAGTCTTCTGCTCCAAGCCGGATCATCAATGTGTCCAGTCTTGCCCACACCAGAGGAGCTATAAATTTTGATGATCTTAACAGTGCAAAGTCTTATGACCCTGGTCAAGCCTATGCACAAAGCAAATTGGCTAATGTACTTTTTACACGAGAACTAGCAAAGAGGCTAGAAAGTAAGTAATGACTGTAGTGCTACAAATTAATGCAAAATAATGGATCCAGGTTTCAATATAGATATATTTACTACATGTAAAAATCTGCTTGTGATTTTTGAAAAACTAAAAATTTTCTGACAACCCAATACATCCCAGTAATCTCAGTTAAAAAAAAAAAAAAAAAAAAATGATGCTAGCTAATGTGTACTTTTTTACCTTTTATTTAGATACCAATGTGACAGTGAATGCCCTACATCCAGGTGTTGTCAAAACTGAGCTTGGTCGCCATCTTCCCATTGCCAAGTCCTACATTTCCAGTTTTCTTTTAAAACCAATAATGTGGTTGCTGCTGAAAACACCATCTCAAGGGGCACAAACCACCCTCTATTGTGCACTAACAGCAGAACTAGATGGGGTAACAGGAAAATATTTCAGGTTAGACTGAATTCCTTTGATTCATGAAGAGGTGGTAGCATTTAAGAAATTATGTTAAGCTAGTGTAAGAACGTGAATATATTTTGAAAATCATGATGCACACACACAAATGCATAAAACAAACTCAGTCATCATTCATTCATTTTATTACAGGAGTATGAATAGCGGTAATCATTATTATAGTTGTAGGATTTTTAATTGTTAAAAAATACTGATACAGTGATTTAAGTCAGTAATGCTTAACTTATGTCACATACTCATTGCATGTATAGACATGTAAGTCACTGTATAGTCAATCATAGTCATTCCATCGTTGCTTTCAACAGTGACTGCAGAGAGAAGGATGTAGCTCCAGCTGCCAAGGATGATAAAGCAGCCAAACGACTGTGGGCTATAAGTGAACATTGGACACATGTGGTCTCTGAAACATCTGAGAACATGTAACAGGAAGCAAACACATTTTGACAGATGGCAAACTTTCTTTTGAAAACATTTTGATGATATAGACCTCAAATAAAATAAAGACAAACAACAGTGAGCATTGAATTCAGTGAGCGGACCTGTATAGTTTTTATCTGGACTGTGACAATCATCATAGTATTTGAGTATGTGACTGCATCTTGTGACCGTAGCATATCAAAGCTTAATAATAAAGACTTACTCTTTGTCAGTATCCTTATATGTTTTGGTGGATATGCCTTGATGAATGTCTTTAACAGCTGCACATTGCATTGTGGCAGATTTAAGGCCACCACTTTTCTTGAAATAATCACCAACCCAAAGTTCCTGGGTAAATTTAGAGAAGATTCAAAAGACTGAAAATGACTGTAAACTTAGCTGTCACATATTTTTATTACACATACAATGCTAGAAGGGGCGGCTCTAGGTTCGTGGTGAGTCTGGGCAGAGAAAGAATCAGTGGCCCTTCCCCTACCAATGTCAATAAAACCAAGTGGCTGCCCATGATATTCTCATTCGGCAGAACATTATAAATACTACATATAGCCTACTGCTCCAACTCTAGCAACATTAGTAAATTCAGCGGACTAATTAACAAGACACACAATGTTTTGCCTTCAGCTGCATCGTTATTATCTCAATTTCTTATATTTAAAAACGTATATATATAGAGAGGCAGCCCTGTGCAGGTGCCAAAGGTCGCCACCAATACTAGAGACACCTATAAATGCAAGGCCAACAGCTGTATGTAGACGTGCTGCCATATGGTTATAAAACACATTCAATAGAAGACTTTATTTGTTGGTAACTTGTTGCTTTCTGTTAATGCAAAGATACTGAAAGTAGCAGAGCAAAGTTATTAATATGTCTACTTTTAAAAATTAGTTTGGAACATCCAAGGGAGAAAACTCTGGTCCCTCCCACTCCCCCTGAAGCGTTTCGATGTAGACGGTGGGGCTTTGTCGACCGCCGGGCAAGCGACATTTTGCAGACTGATATACTTTTAAAATGTTCTTGTGAAAGGATGGTTGCTTCCAGCCCTAAACCATCCATCGTTGTGGTTTCTTGGCCGAAAATATCTATTCCCTCCCTATAACTTCTACGATTGTTTAATTGCTTCCTATGCGACAACGACAAGGGATGAAAGAAGGCCGCTGGGGTGGATGTGTGGGTGAAAAGAATTAAAGAGATTTATTTTCGATGAAAGTGCGACGACGCCGTTATAAAGAGGTTTCTGATACGATCACATCACAAACTTGTACTATACACGTCCGTGATCGCATTTAACAGAGTGGAGTGAAGCTGGCTGAACGGGGTGGGGGAGGGATTGGCGTTTTACGCCGAGCCAGAAGTTAAAGCCATATCGATCACGGCAAGGCAGCCAGTCCTGTAAACAGATGCCACATGCAGAGAAAGAACAGCGTGCCCGAGCGGAGATCTGAACCCAGGAGATCCAATCCTCACTATACTTTTTGCGCTCCCAAACCTATGAAGGAAGGGAGAGCACTCACAATCCTCCCTCGCCCCTTTTTTCAATGATGTTATTCCATAAAAGTCGGTCAACATGCAACAGATAGAAAGATATAACTGTGCTTCTTTTTTTTTCGCAAGGATTATGTCTCGATCTATTTTAATCATTTTTATGATGGATAAATATTCATGTCACAAAAAGTGATGATTTTTTTTTCGTAGCCTAACTGCGAAATATAAATTCCTCCTGACCTTTGGAAAGATGAGAACAATAAAAGAAATATGTTTCAGTAGTTAGACCTTATGAACTCAACAAGTGGGCGTCACTCTCGACCTTGGCTAAATACTGCTAACGATAAACTTTATCTCTCATCTACTAAAATTAATAGTGATCGAAGTATCATGTGCAAGCATTCTGTTGAGTGTATAATGTTTTTACTAAGTAATTTTTTTTTATAGATAATGCAAGCTTTTTGGTTAAAAAGCAATTTCTTCCAATTTCACGGTCTGTTGTGATTTAGTTGCAGTTGTGGAAGTAAACTTCTGACAAGAATTGTATTTGTTAGGGAAAGTGGATTTCATTCAGCTGCTTCTGTAAAGGAAGATTGGTTCAAAATGGCTCGACTGCGGCATCTAGTGGTTGGTGTAACAACATTGCTCATGTGCATCTTCATCTTCATCAGCATGCAGCATCCTAACACAATTCCTGTCTGGGTTGATTCACAGAGTGATCAGAACTCGGAGCAGGTGCACACGTCAAAATATATTCCTGCCAAATATCGGGACAGTTACCTTTCAAAAAAGACGAGAAATGGCAACATACCACACACTAATGAAGGTATTCAGCTGGCTGCAGCTAGAGAACTTAGTAAATTTGTAGATCATGACCTCCCTTTGGGAAGCAATGATCTTATGGATAAGGGTCACAGAAGTGCTCACTCGAATGGAGAACAAGAAATCCAGAGTAACCCTATCCATCAAGTATCTCAACAAGCAGATGAGAAAAGTAAATTCTCCAATAGTGACAATATAAAAAGCAAAATAACCAAGCAGGAAAGGGTTTGTTTGATCGCCAAGGAATCAGTTTATGAACAGACATCTTGCACTAGGGAAGAAATAAAGCTTAGACAGTTGCCAGAGGCAACAACTGTAATTGAACTTGAAGAGTAAGTGCTCATGATTGTTTTTGACCATATCATATTTTAAACTAACTTGACAAAGTCTTAAAGAGCATTAATTAAAGTTAATAGAAAAAAAGCTTGTAGTCAGAAGTGTTTCATTTCCTTATTATACTGTAGCATATAATTTTCTGTGTAATAGTAATTAAACATGAGCTTGGAATTCATTAATTAGATTATGACATTTAATACTCTTTTTTGCAGATTTTAAGAAAGGAGTGCAGAGTTTATCTTTTATGGTCAAAGTTAAAGTTTACTAATATATGGTAGAAGATATGCAATAACATTTTCTTTTCAAAGAAATAGAGCTTGTCAAACGAAATCTTCTTTTCTAACCCACAGCTTGCCAAACAACACCCACTTTTATCCAGAGATTGGCAATGGCCATGTTGCTACAGTCATTTACAGTGACACTATTTACATGAATGGTCTGTACAATGGCCCAGATATCTTCAGTGCTCGTGCCCGCATTCCGTCAACAGCAGCAGTCATGATCAACATCTCAACACCTACCTCAGGTTACAAGAGAAAGTATCGTATGGACTTTGGTAGAGGTTCGTAAAAAAAGAAGAAAAAAAACCACCATAACATTCATCTTCATAGGAATATTTCTTCTGATTAAGCTCTTCAGTTTTTTTCTTTTTAAAAAAATAATGTTTAAGAGAGGGTATCCTTAATATTTCTGTTGTAATTTTTGAAAGTAAGTAACAGTTAACTCAGATAAAAATGACATGTTTTGAAGTGCCAATGACACCTGCAGACAAACCAAAGTCTTGAAGTTATTGGTGTAAAAAGAGGCACATTTTTAATTGGTGTAAATATTGCCGTATGAAAGATCTTGATCATTTTTGCAGTAATTACACATGAAGGATTGGCTCATGTTCATTCTAGTATTAATCCTTGTCACAGGTGTGTTTTCTGAAATCTACACAGCTTCTGACTTTAATGTAGAAGTGAGACGTTATGCCCACCGCCGATTGCCAGGCCTTCTAGTCACTGATCTTACAGTAAATCGAACTCTTCCTGCACGGTCACTAGTAATTGATTTTAATGTTAACAGTGGACCACCAAGTGAGGATATTGACTTTCATGAAGAGGGACAAGGGTGAGCTAAATGATCATTGATTGTCTTTTTTTAAAAAATATAATTTTGAGTTATTAAGTCTCAGAAAAACTTCAGAAAGCAAGCTTGAAATTACTCTGGAGAAATATACATACATAAACTATTAAGGTGTGCCTGTTTTCTTTTGTGCAGGCATTTTACAAACTCCTGATTGACAATCATACAGGTCTGCTGGACTTGCTGATTACTGTTGCCTTTGTGAGAAGATACTAATATTTTGTTTTTCTTTTTCTTCTACAGATTGATGAGTGGATTTACTAAGATTGCAGAATACCCAGACCTAGCCCCAGTCACACCAGTGTCAGTTATGTACAGCACAGTTCTACCCAACATGACATTTGATGACTTCCTCTGGGCCTATTTACCTTACTTCACCTGTGTCAGCACAGTACGCTCAGAAGCTATTGAGTGCTTTAACGAAGGTGAACTGTATAATTTTTTTTATATTGAAATTGTGTTCATGAGAAGTTAACTGATTAGTAGTGTTGTTTTATTTTGTATTTACTTCACGGTGATCCACAATAACTTAATGCTTCAGTCGCTTAAATGAGTCTCAAAAGTCAGTTCAAAATTTCTTGCGAAGATGGTAAAATGTTACTGTGTGGTCAATTAAATGTGACACTGTTGATAATTTGCTTTTATACTAAATTTTAATCATATGATAATGCAGATTGATATAGTGCATTACTCCACTGTACAGTAGATGCATTGCTCTTGACAAATATTTTTTGAATACAGATTTAAAACAAAGCACACATGGAAACAGATACAAAATATATATAGCACACATATGGACACAGACCTAAAAATAGATCAGCAAACAATTGGCTCGAAATATATCAATAGGTATAAAAGATGTAAACATCTGATTATGAAGCATACCAGGGGTTTAACAGACTGTAAGCAGGAAAAGGTGAGTTTGAGAACAAATCTGTTCAGATTTCTGATTTGAGGTAGTGGATGGAACTTGGCAGATAATATAGAACAGTCATAGCACACACTCGCTTGACTACAAAGATCTATAGACTTGCTCATGGTTGAATTGTAGAAAGGTTACCAGAGAGTTAACTCTAAGTTATTGACACACAGTTCCAGAAGCAGCAAGATGGCGCACATGGGGCAGTTAGACTGCTAGTCAACTATATAAGGTGGTCCATAAAAAAAGAAGCTACATGGTGCAGGCATAGAAGAACAATCCAGAAGTTAGCAAATGGCATATCACAGATCAAACAGTAGACACAAAGCATAACACAGGTCTACAATAAAACAAAAAGAAATGGATATCGGTCACAAAGCATAGTCGCTACACTTGTAGGACACTAAGAGCCCCTACTTGCAACACTCAAGAGGTGTAAGCTTGTCTGGTTTGGCTGTGTGGCCCTGCATAACACTTTCAAATATCTTTAATGTACCTTGGAGGGTGGTCAGTGCTGTGGTAGCCAGAGGAAGAATTGGCTTATAAACGTAAAGGACTGGACTGATCATCTTGTGCAGGACCTGTTCACCATCACCAAAGACAGGCATGAGTGGCGGTTCTTGTCAGCTTCTGCATCCATCCATGTTCCACCCCCAACATTTGGTTCCATTCAAAGGACGACTGATTTGACTGAGTACTCCTTGGTGCATTTGTTTGAATAGACAGCGAGTATTTCAGCAGAAATAAACTGGTCAAATGTATTAATGTGGCAAAAAAGAAAAAAAAAAGTGTAAAACAGCAGAGCTAGGGTTTCTAACATCAAAACTTGCACAGGAGGAAAAAATTTAGACAGTACAAAGATCCAAAACATTAACATAAGCTTGCAACAATAATCTCACTGAATGAAATTTCAAAATAAAATATTGGAACCAACACATGTACATACATGCCTTGACTGACACCAGCTGACAGGTGGGGGGGGGTGTGTTGGTACTGGTGCTATTGGGGAAGGGGAAATAATTTGGATAGACATAATGACGGCCAAGACTCTCCCCTTAGTCCTGTCTTGGGTGGTGTTGAGGGCCTGCGTGAAATAACTAGTCCACATTCTTCACTTTTACCAACCATTTCTTCCTCTGCCTACCTCGGCATCAAGCTCCCTACAATGTACCCTGAAGGATGGATGTAAAGTGTTATTCCAGGTCACATGGGTGAACCAGACCAGCCTATGCTGCTTCACAGTTGTGAGAAGGGGTTGCTGGTGCCCTACAAGGGTAGACACTGTGCTTTATACAAAGTCTTTGGTGTTGTATTCCATGTAGATTTAGGATAGCTTCCTCAGCCACTTGGCCTCAGATGCCTGTTCTCTTTACCAGTTCCCATCTGGCATCCAAGCAGCAGGATGACAAGTATGATAGACATACAGTCTGTACTTTGCAGCAAACCTGATAAAGATGCTTTGCCAAATCCTCCGTGGTCTGGTCATTCCTGCTGTTGCTGTTGTGATCCTGATTCAGAACCAACCCTATACCTGCTCAATAGCAGTTTCTTTATCAAATTTTTGTGTGAGATACAACTCTCAAAAAATATTTACTCCTGGGTTAGTTTCTGTCATGAAAATGTGTTGATTCTTGAACTTTTTCTTTCTGGCAGCAATGAATATGCTTGTCAATGGTACACTGTTTACCTCACATGTGGAAGCTTGGGAATCATTGTGGAATGAAGGTCGCATTGACCTAACAGGCAATGACAGCATTGCCTTAACCACTTATGCAGGTCTTTATTACCTGCTAAGCTCTCTTCCCCTGGAAAACAGCCAGAGCTGGCCTTTTATTGGATTGTCACCAGAAGGTCTAGCCCATGGAGGAAAAAGTGAGGTAAGATGTGTGTATGTGTGTTTGTTATTCTTTCTTTATTTCTTATTTTTCAGTCAGTAGTATTTACTTTTTTCTGTTGCAACTAAGCATTTATGTAAAATATTTTAGATCTGTGACTAACTTGCCAAAGTGCACAATAATATTTCAAACCCCATTATCCTGGAAATAACTCATTCACTGCTAATGAATGTACAGTGGTAGCTCCAAATCCACAGATTCATCGAGATGGTGAAAGCGCTCCACATCAGAAGGCCCGTGTCATAGAGATATTATTATGTATTAATAAAACCATGTTGTGTAAATCATGTGTTCATGTTATCAACAGCAACAATAAACTAGTGCTTCTAGTGACCTGTCATCTTGATCCTCAGTAACTACAATCCTACTACCTATGTTTTCAGGAAAGAAGTTTATCTTTCAGCTGTGAGAGCAGTAAATAAAGCAGTAGAGGATTTTTCTTAAACCAGTTTTAAAACATTTCAAGTTTTGAGACTTGAAGAATCTTTTACCTTTAACTGGAGAAAAGTCTAGTTGATAAAACAAGCTCCAACAACTTGTTACTGCCAACCTCTAACTATAAGAGACTAGTCTGTACATTTTTTTTCTTAAGAGCTGATGACATGGCTTTTGCCTCTGACAGGAATATTGGGGCCATGTGTTTTGGGACCAGGACACATGGATGTTTCCGTCCATTATGCTACTGCACTCTGACCTTGGCAGGATTATTGTCGGCACTCGTCTTCGCACTCATGATATAGCTGTGCGGTATGCGAATTTAACTGGATTCAAGGGAGCTAGATTCCCTTGGGAGTCAGCTTTTACAGGTAATGAAATTTGAAGGGTAATATAAACTTTTTTGCAACAGAGTATTTGCTACAATTTAGTTAGCTTAAACATATTTTAATGTTTACTATTTTTACACATGTTTATTTAACTTATTCTGCCTGTCTGGTTGTTATTTTGTAGTCGATTTTTCACCCACTTCCCATTGTCCTAGAAGTAAGAAACTTTCACCCGTAACTCTGGTGCCAATGTAATATTCAATCATTTCCACAAATAGTAAAATCTTGGTTTCATTTTTGTGTATTAGAACTTATAGGCCGAATTAGGGGCTCTAGGACTAGTAAACTAACTATAGCTATCTCCCCTAATTTGGCCTATATGAAGGGAATAACATCACATTTTTATATTTTAGTGAAGTTATAAATTAACTAACAGTAAAAGAAATCACTTGTAATGTCTATAATCTTTTTCGATTTATGCATACATATACTAAGGGGTTATTTGGTGATGCGGTGGCACCTGTTGGCATGACAGTGTGTCAGGTGTCCTGAGTTTGTGTCCCAGTTCCTTCATACCTCTCTCTAAATTTGACACCTATTTTTTCTGGGTACACCGGCTTCCCCCCTATGTGTGTATGCACGTGTGCCTGTGTACACATGTGTGTGCATGCATGCATGTGTATGGGTGTGGGTGGGTCTGAGTGAGTACTTATGATTTCAATGATGGTGAATGAATTTGTAAGATGCATTTGATGCTTACTGATAAGTGTGTGCTCATGTGACTAAATGTGTGTAAGCCCCTTGCATCTGCCTTTGTTGGTGGGATAAAGGGGTATATAAATAAATGAACATGACCTGTAACTGCAATAATCTGTTTCTGGTTACGTGGATGCATTATTTAAACAATCAGTTGTCATGAAGTGTTTGTAAATCACTAATTTAATCAGATAAGCTATCTGACTTTTAATTGTTAGTTTATGACAACCATTAAACTGCGTTTGTGAAGAGCATAAATTGCCACTGGTAACTATTGTGACATTTCCAAGTCTAGATCTGTTTTTGAAGCGTCTGTTTTAGCAAAATGTGAAAAGACCTCACCGAGATATGTTTGCCTGGAATAGGATTCGACGTAACCAGATCACCTGAATGTCGAGTCTTTGAAGTACATTTGACTAGTGACACATCATGGATGATGCGACGATACCTTCAGCTTACAAATGATACAGATTTCTTGGTAAAAGATGATGGGTATAAAGCCATTGCTGATATAGCCAACTTTTGGCTTTCTCGAGCAGTCCTCAACCCAGAGACTAGTCAGTATGAAATAAGAGGTATGCCATTTATTTGTGTCCAGTATACTGTAATATTTACACTTAAGCAGAATAAGATTTATTTAGATCAGCAGTTTTTGAGCCACATCTTCAATATAAAATTATGTACAATGCCTGCTATTGCTGTTTTAACTCCCTGTCTGTAATATTTTTTATCAGACTATAGTCTGTGACTTTTTTTTTACAGTTATATCTTGTTTGTACATTAGATCATTAAGGTATTAGAAAGAAAAGTACAGGTTTTCATCATGGCTTGGTTGGCTTTTTTCAAGTGTTAGGATTAGCACTGACCCAGGTTGGCTAATGTCTCATTATTATTGCTGATGATGTTTGCAAATATTTCAAGAGATCAACACTGTGAGGATGTGTGTGTAATGGAGAAAGAATGTGTGTGAGATGGAGAGACAAAGAGTATGTGTGGGGTTAACTTTCATGTCTCACTTTTGTTGACTTTAGATGTGATGGGACCAGATGAGTGGCATTCACCAGTCAACAATTCAGTCTTCACAAACGCTGCAGCTGTCCAGAGCATGATGACAGCCCTGTATGCAGCCAGTCTTGCCAATCAATCAGCTTCTCCAGAGTGGATCAATGTGGTCAACACCATGTACATTCCTTTTGATGAAGAGCTGTTGTACCATCCAGAATATGATAACTATGTTAGGGGTACGTGCCTGGTGGGTGTAGGGGCTAAGTCTTTAGTTGGTGAATGTGTTTAAGAACTTTAATAACTATGTTATGATACAGTATGTCCAAGGTTCTTTTTTTTGTGCATCAGCTGATGGAATCTTCTCTGGTAATTGCTTCCTCTATGCAAAACTTCTGGATTAAGTCAAGGCATAAACTATAAGGTTTTCTGATCAGATATACTTTTTTTATTTTTTCTCTTTTTTAAGCACAGTTATCCATTAGTATAAATGAGAAATTGTGAATGTTGAATTTTTTGTTGAAGAGATATCAGGTAACAAACTTGCCTCATATCTCACATACTAATCTAAGCTTAGAATAGACCCATCCATGCAGGTTTGGTATTTGCATGTTTTCAGGTACTACAGTTAAACAAGGTGATGTCATCCTTCTAGGATATCCTCTTCAGTGGCTGATGAGTGACCAGGTTCGGGTCAATGACCTAGATTATTATGCTAATGTGAGTTGACTTAATTTTCAATGATGAAGCTTTCTTATTGTAGCTTCTGTCATCATAGGACTTGCCCATTATCCAAAACTTTGTCACTTTGAATAGGAAAAGATACTAGTGTGACAAAAGCTTTTTATATATTTTCACAAAGAAATAACAGAATGTTATCTGACATCATAGGTTGACGGTAGCATATTGATGTGATGAAAGCACTTTAAACACACCTTGAGATCTCCCTGTACATACATCTTCGCTGTATGTTGTCTCATTTGCTCTGTTTATTTAAATATTACAGGCAGGAATTTTTTCTCTTTCCACACCCCGTATTTCCACCCTGTGTATTTCTTTCTTCATTTTATTTCGCTCTCTCTCACAAAGAAAAAACCCTTTATTTTGCAACATCACTGCAGGTAACACCAAGTGGACCTGCAATGACATGGAGCATGTTCACTATCAACTACTTGCAAGTTGGCCAGAGCAGTGAAGCTGACACAACCTTTCTCAAGAGCATGTACAATGTGCAGGAACCATTTAAGGTACAGAGTTTATTCTAGAACATTCGAACATAACATTTTGATTTCAGCATGTTCTTTGCACACTTTTCCTTACAATTTTATGTTAATTGCCTCCTCATTTTTCACAAATTTTTGTGAGATGTTTTAAATGATCATTTTTTTTTTCAAACAAAGTAAAAAACATGTTTGCAGCAATAAGTTTCTTCTTCTCTGTGTAGGTGTGGTCAGAAAATGCTGATGGAACAGGCTCAGTAAATTTCCACACAGGAATTGGGGGATACCTCCAGTCGCTGCTGTTTGGCTATGTTGGATTTGAACTCACAAATAACCACATCATCATGAACCCACTGCTTCCTCCCTCCGTTACAAAAGTAAGCGTGACTGGTTTTGACTATGTTGGCAACTCTCTGGATGTGATCTTTGATGCTGCAAATATGAACATCACCCTCACAAAAGAAGGTGATCCCCTTAGTATTTCTGTGAAGGAAAAAGTTCAAGAACTCAGAGTTGGAGTGACCTTAACCTTCTTTCGCCAGCAAGCTAGGATTTTCCCCACGTAAGTTACATTTGGTGCATAACACCACCAGAGTTTCCAAAATGATGAATGTTTTCGCAATAAACTCTTCATACTGTGCTATTTAAGAATCAGTCAGAGATATAAAATCAATCTGCAAAAACAGTTTCGTAAGTGCCAAAATTGTGTTCTCCAATAAAAGTAACTACCCATTTCACTGCTTCAAACATTAGTTCATTTATTAGGCTACCATTATTTGTTAGAGGGTAGGACCTTAAATACTAATATTAATGGATGCTAATAAATGTATACAGTGTAGCTGATTTTTGTGTATTAACAGTAATTGTATCATGATAATCTGTTCTTCATTATATGTTTGTACCACTGTGCATGGAATGGTATTCTCTGTTCATATTTTATAAACCAGTGTTTGTCACTTTGTTGGAAGTTGTGTGAATCAGTGAGAAATACAAAACTCTACTAACAGACTCCATTAGAACATCTGACCAAAGTTTTGCATGATATGAAATTAAACACACACAACAAAATTTGTAAAAAGATGTCACAAAAAGTTGCAGATATGCATCTGTAAAATAACAGCATACAAAATATGGTATTGTGGGTGGTGTGGGACATCGGATGGAGGTGGGATGGAGGATGGCACGCACATACACGCACACAGGGAGGGTGGAGGCTGACGATGGGGGGTGGCCGCTGGCCGGGTGCCAACCCAGTGAAACAATGACGGGCGGTGTAGGAGCAAGTTGAAACAATAGGTGAGTGACGAGTGTTCGCCGATCGGGGGGGGGGGGGGAACGGACGACAGGCCGCCTTGATTGATGGACAAGGTCACGACCCAGAGTCGTGGGCGAAGTTAGTGAGATAGCACCGTCACCACTTCACAGGTGCGGTTTTAATTGAAAGACCGGTACACTCGGCCGTGCGAACAGTTTTGTTTTCTTTGCCACCAACGGGACACTGGTGCTGAATGAGACAATTAGCAGGGCTTCTGCTTACGCAAAAAATTGCGTACAGTACGCATTAAAAGTTCGGAGGACCCCTTCAATTTTCGTCAATGAGGTCCCCTTCAAATTTAGGCAAAGAACAGGGACCCCTTAAAAATCTGAAGAAGGGGTCAAGGACCCCAAAGAATTTAGCCTTAGCAGAAGCCCTGAATTAGACTGAGTGTCGCGGCACTGCGGCAGTCAGAGGTTGATGTGGCCGACCGCGAGAAAGAGGAACGGTAGATGTCATAGGATGTCATAGGTACCCGAGTATAGCGCGGTGGGATGTAGTCACTTTAGTTAAAGATCGATAGTGTCAGGACAAGTTCATTGTAGTTCAGAGGGACCACGTGCTCTTGTGGCATATAAGCTAGGACAGAGCGGTAGTCGGGGCCTTTCCTAAACACACTAGCATGGACTATACCGTCTTTGAGCGTCGGAGAGAGAGAATGCGTTGTGCCCAGGTTCGCCAGGGCCAGCACTATATCGACTGGCATTAGAATAAACGATCTGGAACCCACGAGAGTGTTGAATCTTGTTGTTGTGGATGGACTGGGGAAAGAGCCCGCATCTAAACCTGTTCCAAAAAAATCTTCCATATATTATAAAGGAAATCATGAAAGCTCCACTTCCAGCTTCAACAGTGGGCTTACCTCACTCCACCAATGACCCCAGACAAAACTGACAAAACCATCTGACTCTTCAAATAAATACAAACACTACAATACAGCGCTCTGTTTGAGTGTAGATACTTTATATTATAATTCACATATTAAATATATATATATATCAAAACATACTATAAGAGGATTTCTTCAATAGCAAAGGATTCCAAAATACTCGCGGGTACAAAACAAAGCGACCGGAAGTTGACAGAAGCTTCGAAGCTGGATCCATGCCGCCGCCGACATGAGTTGTCAACACTGTCCCAGTGCGTGCGCCTAGAGATGCCTGTCCTTTGGTTCTTTATTGTCTCTGGTTTCACAGTCGCACTGGCGAGAGTGATCGAGCGCCTGTGGCGTAATGCTTGGCGGCAGCTGTTGGTGTTTGGGTGGCGGCCACCTATGAAAAATATCCTCTTAAATGCATTTCTGGGGTATATAAATTGTTTATATGCTCAACTCGTGCCGATAGTTGAAGATCTTATACCGACTAAACAGATTAAAGCACTGAAATGGACTTAACATCGTTTGCTTTCCCTTTTGGGCATTTCATCTGTTGCTGTGATAGGTTGCTTACTACTAAGGTAAGATTATTTTCTTCTCTAATCACAACAGATGCATTGCAGTGCAGTTCAGATCAGGGGTGGACAAAGTACAACCCGCAGACATCTTTGCCCTGTTTTGGGTATTTTACTGGCTTAAATTAAGATTTTAAGACTGGCCCGCGAAAAGAAAACTTTGCCCACCCCTGTTTTAGAGACTCGATTTTTATTTATTTTTTTTTTTTAAGATTACTGATCAAGATGGCTGAAGAATAGGTGTGGATACGCGTCGAAAACTCCACTGAGTGCTACTTATTCAGTGCAAAAGTTTAGTCATGCTTTTTTGTGCAACTTGAAGGTCGTGTCAACAAAATAGTGCACTTTATATTTGATCTCACGATCTTATTTGTCCTCACAGGGTTGCACAATTAACCGCTCATCCAAACTTCAAAATACCATTAAAAATATTTCTCACTGCAGTCACTGTTCAGAAATGTTTATGTATGATGCTAGAATTGATACAGATAAAATGTGTATCTGTGTAGGCATTACATGGGTGGTGGTTGGTTCTTTGGCAAAGAACGCATTCCAGGCAAAACAGTTATCATCACTGGAGCAAACACAGGGATCGGAAAAGAAACTGCTTTAGAAATGGCTCGACGAGGTACAACCTCCTACAGTAAAACATTTTGGCAAAATATTTTTTGACAGCTGAATGATTTTAAGCCATAATACAACAATATGAACTCAGCTTTCCTAATACATTTTTTGCTGGTCATATGTTACATTATACATATATATAACATGTTAACAAACTTTGTTATTAGATTTTTAAAAAATATTTGGTTAGGAATAAACTAAACACAGGCATTCAACCAAATTTGGTTGACATGTGCACTTTGAGATGCATAATAAATTTACCTAATGAGCATAAATAGTGATTCAATTCACATGTTTTCCATAGGTGGTCGAGTTATACTTGCCTGTCGTGACATGGTAAAAGCACAGAATGCTTGTGAAGAAATTAAAAGAGAGACTGGAAGCAATAATGTTGTGATAAAGAAACTCGATCTTTCAAGCATGAAATCTATCAGAGAATTTGCTGATGACATCAATACTAGTGAGTTCTTACATTTCTGCAATACTTAATGCAAGATTCATATAATTTAACATCATACCTTGAACCTCTGTGACTAGATGATCACATTGCTGTGTTTAATGTTCTCTGTTATGCTCTATAGTCAAGCAAGTAAGTTGTTTGCAAGGTGAAGGTGGTATCATAGTCATACTGTGAACCTTCAAACATTTTAGCAATGTGAATTAGTTGCTCCTGCTTCCTCTTTTCCCCATGATGTCCTGATTACAAAGATTGAGGAAACCATTTAAAATGGCAATAATAGGGAGCATTATAAAAGTGCTGTTAATAAACTTTTAAAAAATAAGCATCATTTTTATGGCATCTCTCTCTTTCTAACATACACACTCCCACATAATTTGAAATGCACTAGTTTGCTATTTGAGTGCATACAGGAGACAAAATGAGATCACATAGTTACATTTATTGTCAGCTTATGTTTTACTTAACGAAGGGCTTTTACACAGAGTGTGCAACTCTCATGATATGGTAAATAAAGGAAAAGGACACACATTTATAGCGAAAGAAAACAAATGATGTTAAAGATTTGTAGCACTCTAGAAGTGTACTATGTTATTGTTTATTGTAAGGTCGGCATCGAGCGACGCTGCCCCATTTCCCACGCTGGCTGAGTTCGTGGTAGCCGACATTGAACTGCCCGCCCCAGGCCACTGGTCTATTGTTACACCCGCCTGGGAACTTGGGTGGAAACAATGGCCAGACAGGGCGAGGGGGACAGGGGATGAAGGGATCTAGATTCGAGAATGTTCCGAGGGTAGGGAAATAAGTAGCGGGGCGGACAGTGGCATGGGAGCTGTTGAGATTGGAAAGAGAGAGGGAGCTGTTGAGATTGGAAAGAGAGAGAGGAGGCAGGCCAGCAGCCGAGAAAAAAGTGAATAAAGAAACTTCAGCTGAGAATACCATCTTGTGTTATTCCTGTACAACAAGGCCCAACCCTATGTAGCCATTTGATGTGTTGGTTACAGATTTTTGTGAACAGTGAATATATTGCAGAGCTATCCAGTAATTTACATCTGAAATTGATTTCCACAGACGAACAGCAGGTGAACATCCTCATCAACAATGCAGGTATCATGTTCTGTCCCAAGATGGTTACAGAGGATGGTTTTGAGATGCAGCTGGGTGTCAATCATCTTGGTATTTATGTTATTTTGCTTTAAGTTCTTAATAATAATGTATTTAGTGCTTATATTATCAGGCTGAATGTCAACTTTGTGTGTTTTGCTTTTTCCCTTACTGTGCTAGGGTTCTTGTATGCTTTAATTTGTTGTATCAATGCATATTAACTAGAGAATTACATTTTTTTTCAAAAAAGTTAATTTCTCTATCCATGATTATATTCTTTAAATATGTAGTCATACCTACTCTGCTGCTTGTGCTTATGTGTTACAACTTGGATGCTTTCGTGTATAAGTAGTGGTTTTTTCAGTCCTGCTAAACAAAGTCGTTTTGCTACTTTTTGTTGAAATATAGGCGAGTGTAGAATTGTGTTCTGTAGCTGGTGTTTATTTCTACAGGCCATTTCCTGCTCACCATGCTGTTGCTGGAGAAGATCAAGGCTTCAGCTCCCAGTCGCATCGTTAACCTGTCCAGTCTGACGCACAACGTTGGTGCTATAAAGTTTGATGATCTGAACAGTGACAGATCGTATAGCCCAATACAAGCTTACGCACAGAGCAAGCTTGCTAATGTGCTGTTTACTCGTGAACTTGCAAAGAGACTGGAAAGTGAGCTTGTTTCTTAGAGCGCATTAACTGCTTCTGGACATTTCAGCGCTGTAATTGCTTACCATCAGTGTAATACCTGACATGGAGCTTGTGTCCATGTCTTGGGAACTTGTATGTGTCTGAATTATAGTTCGTAATGTTTACATAGTCATGTGGTATATACTGTTTATAGGTATGGTCAATTTTTAGATTTTTTGAAGTGAAGAAGTGCTTTAATTCAGGGTGCTCTTTATTGTGGCAGATTTGCTTATCAATCTGCCTGTAGAGGCACAAAGACATTTAAAAAGGACTGTGTAACTTGTTTGTGCTGTATCTGCACAGTGTTGTAATGCTGTGCCTACCTACCCTACCTTTGCTCTGTTTTTGTGCTTGAGGGACATTTTGGGATGATTGTTAGTAAACTAGACGTTGACGAATTTCATTTTCTGTCTACAGACACAGGAGTCACAGTATACGCCGTGCACCCTGGTGCTGTAGTCACTGAACTTCTCCGACATGTAGTTATCACTAATTGGAAAATTTTCCGCATTTTGATGAAGCCTATCCTTTGGCTACTGTTTAAGTCACCTGCACAAGGAACACAAACTACACTGTACTGTGCACTGGCATCAGAGTTAGAAGGGGTGTCCGGAAAATACTACAGGTAAAGCAGCTGGAAGTGAAAGTCTAGACCTTATTTTCTCTGTGATTGCTTTCTCAGTAATTACAGTGTATTGTTGTGGCTATTGAAAAATCGCATGCTGCGTTATTTATTGACCGTAAATAATAAATTGCTAATATCCTTAGGTGTTACAGTATAGTTTGGGATATTTAATACATTAACTGTGGGGATTTTGCTGTGGTATCTTGATTGCTTTTGTGCTAGTGAGCAGAGACCAAAGGTCACGTTGGTGATAGTTGATATCCGAACTCAGTGTGCTAATAATTCCTTGCGTATGTGACATGGAAGTGTAAACGTGCAAATAATTTAAGCATTTAAACATACTACATTACATAGCTCAGTTACAGACCGTCTCAACATTGATTACACCATGGATTGCAGTGACTGCAAGGAAAAGTCTCCTTCCAAAGCAGCTCAAGATGATGCAGCAGCCAAGAAGCTGTGGGCTGTCAGTGAAAAGTGGACAGCTTTCGCACACCTGAGCCATTCTGAGACTGGAACTTGCCTCCCAGAACACGTTGCTTGCTATGGTGCTCTTTTGTAATATTACACGTAACGTTTTCTCCTTTAAAATCGCTAAGGGCTAGCTCAGTATATCCTTAAAACCTCCATATTAAGACATGCTAAAATCTATTACAATTGAGTCTTAACAAAAAGGGTTCATATTTCAATCAGTTTGTTTTTATTCCTCAAACCATGACATCAAACACCTATAGATTCAAGTTCATTTGTTTATGTGATTTGTTCTCTAAATATGTATTGCTAAGTGCCTTTTTTATATTTAGATTATTGGTGAAGTTGTTCGAACTTGCATGGCTCTGTTGATAATATTTAACATTATTGTAAGCTACTCCTGTCGCTGGAGATCGAGTAGTCTTTTGAGTCTGAATGGATTTGACTTTCGGTGTTAGCAGATTACGGTAGCTATGACTGCAGCGACACGTTTCTGTCGAAATGACCGGTGATCCATAGAGCAATTAGTCTCTTTCAAATGTACTTAATGTGATTTCTGCAGAAATAGTAAGATGTGGTAAGGGGTAATTAATGTACTTAATTTTGTTATACCACGCAACCTTTGCACAAAAATCGTAATAGAGCAAAAACTATGTTGTAAAAGAGATGCTATTTATGTAGTATAATACGTCTGTGCACAATTTTCGGGTCGTAACTAAGAGGGGGTCGTAATTGGAAAGTCTTAATGAAGGTGTTTTATAGTATTAATAATAGGAGAATTTTGAATAGTTCAGTATCACACTTGAATGGGAGCGTCCTCTCCAAATGTTCAGCAGAGTTAAGTGCAACATATACAAGCTTCGGACCTAGGTGGAAATAATTATTGTGTATATATTTGATCCTTTTACACATTTCTTTCTTAATTATATTTTGTTTTGCGTATCAAAGTCTATTTTATTGATTATTCGGATGCACCTGCGTAAGTGTTGGAATGAAGTGCGTTCAATGCTTCAGTCATATAGGCATTATATCTATTGCGCGACAGTGCACCTGTTACAGACCTATAAAAGGCAAAATCACTAAGTGAAGCTGCTGTGAGAGCGAGTTTTATTGTGGCAGAGAAGGTCGCTTAATCAGCCCGGCCATTTAATGAGAGTTTGTGAAGAGTTGCATGATGAAACTATGTGAAGTCTTGTATCCAAACAAAAAAGAAAATGTTTGCAGACGTAAGCCTCAGCAGAAACACGATTGCTATTCGGATTTGTCATCTGACCACTGACGTGAAAACAGCGAAAAAAAAAAAAAAAAAGACTTTGCTGCATACTCTTGAAGTCGATGAAGTATAGTTAACTGACACGACTGACATCACACAACTCGCCATCTTCATCCGCGGAGTCGACTCCAATTTGAATATCACGGAAGAATTATTAGAAATAAAACACACGATTGAGACAACGACAGGAAAGGACACTTTTGACGAAGCAGGTCAAGTATAAAAAGTCCATTAATACAAGTTCATGGCAAGCGTCAGCTCTTACTTGTTTACATCCTGTTGTTACTCTAGCAGACTTGTTTCAACCGTGCGACTTTTTGAATGGGGCTGTGCGAATGAATGAGACATGAATAGTTTTGTGCATGCAATTGTGTATGAATTTAAATTTTAATCGAGCTGCAACAGAATCGCCATCTGGGACAAATAAAGTCTTATCTACTGACAGCTACTGTAGCCATTCGCTAAACCGGAAGCTGTTTTCTCCAGAGCCTCGTTTTAGTAAATTGAAGAGAGGAAAAAAAAAAAAAAAAGTCGTCTGCAACAAGCGAGCCCAGTCATAAAAGTTTGTAGTTGAAGGTTTTGAGAACAAACAAGTTCCGCTTTCTCCATAATAAGTTCCAAACTACTGCTTAGCTTCAGCCTGCATTTCCGGGATACATTGTTTACAAGCTCAACGCGTGCCGACCGACTAAACATATTTAAAAAAAACACGTTAAAGCACTAAAATGGACATGACTTCGTTTGCTTGCCCTTTGAGCATCGTATGTGCTGCGATAGGTGGTTATTTACTATTAAGGTCAGATTATTTTCTTCTCAAATCACAACAGATGCATTCGATCATGACATTATTAGAGAATTAGATTTCTTGAAAGTATACTAATTCAAGGTGGATGAGAAAGGGGTGTGGATACGCGTCCAGTGAGTGTGATTGTTCCCATTAGTGTAACGGTCAAGTTTTCCTTTACCATGATCAACATGATTTTGAGCTGATATATCGTCTGAATGTTTCGTTCAGGAATTGACTTCTCCTCTGACAGTAATAAAAGCCGCGCTTGACAGTTTACCAAGCAACCTGCATTCATGATAATTGAATAATATAAGTGTATTTAATATGTCATGCATTGTTCAAATTGAAGGACGTCATGTCAACAAGAATAGTGCACTTTATTTGATCTCACAATCTTACACAACGCCCATCCACCCTCGAAACTTCCAAATATCATTGAAAATATTTCTTATCATTCACTGTTCACAAATGGTTATTGTACGATGCAATAGAATTGATGCCGATAAATGTGTATCTATGATAGGCATTACATAAGTGGGGGATGGTTCTTTGGCAAAGAACGCATTCCAGGCAAAACAGTGATCATCACTGGAGCAAACACAGGGATTGGAAAAGAAACAGCTTTAGAACTGGCTCGACGAGGTATAACCTACAGTAAAACATTTTGGCAAAATATTCTGTGACAGCTAAATGATTTTATGCCATAATGCATCATCATAACCTTAGTCCTTGTAATATATTTTTCTGGTTACATGTGGATAGCTGTTACAGTAGAGATCTTATTATAATGCATGTCAACAATTATTTTTTTTATCAGGTTATTAGATTTTTAAATATTTGGTTAGGAATAAACTAAACACAGGCATTCAACCACCTTTTCGTGACATGTGCACTTTGAGATGCATAATATATTTACCCAATGAGCATAAATACTGACAATGTTTTTTATATATTAATAATAGTAATAATAATTTTCTTGTTTTCCACAGGTGGTCGAGTTATACTTGCCTGTCGTGACATGGTAAAAGCACAGAGTGCTTGTGAAGAAATTAAAAGAGAGACTGGAAGCAATAATGTTGTGATAAAGAAGCTCGATCTTGCAAGCATGAAATCTATCAGAGAATTTGCTGACGACATCAATACTAGTGAGATCTTACGTTTCTGCACATACTTAATGCAAGATTCCTATTATTTAGCACAGTACCTGGAACCTTTGTGACTAGATGATCACATTGCTGTATTTAATGTTCTCTCTTATGCTCTAAGGTCAAGCAAGTGAGTTGTTTGCAAGGTGAAGGTGGTATCATACTCATACTATGAGCTTTCAGACAGCAGTGTGTATTAGTTGCTCCTACCCCTCCCCCTCTTCCCTTACGATGTCCAGGAACAGTACAGATTACAAAGATTGAGGAAACCATTTAAAAGGCAATAATAAGGAGCATTGTAAAAGTAATAAACTTAAAAAATCAGATGCATTTTCATGGTGTCTCTCTTTTACACACTTGCACACAATTTGAAATATGCTAGTTTGCTATTTAATTGTATTTATATAGTAAATAAAGTTTCTAGTGAAAGAAAAAGAAAATGATGTGAAAGAGTTTTGTGAACAGTTAATATAATGCAGAGCTATCCAGTAATTTACATCTGAAATTAATTTCCACAGATGAACAGCAGGTGAACATTCTCATCAACAATGCAGGTATCATGTTGTGTCCCAAGATGGTTACAGAGGATGGTTTTGAGATGCAGCTGGGTGTCAATCATCTTGGTATTTATGTTATTTTGCTTTAAGTTCTTAATAATAATGTATTTAGTGCTTATATTATCATGAATGTCAACTTTGTGGGTTTTGCTTTTTCTTAACCTTACTGTGCTAGGGTTCTTGTGTGTTTTAATTTGTTGTATCAACGCATATTAACTAGACTACTAGAGAATTACAGTTTTTTCAAGAAAGGTAATTTCTCTATCCATGATTATATTCTTTAAATATGTAGTCATACCTACTCTGCTGCTTGTGCTTATGTGTTACAACTTGGATGCAGTCAAACAACTCCTCATTGGACCCTTCCTGTTCCAGAGATCCGTTTTGATCTTACAGCTTTCTAAAAAGGGGACACTAGTGACTCCATCTACCTCAAACACTTTCATGAACTCATTTTTGACTATCCTACATTCTCCTCAGTTTTTACAGATGGCTCCAAAATCCCAAGTGGTGGCCCAGTCGTTGCGGCAGCAGTTCCGTCCTTCCAACCACAACGGCTGTTTCAGTCCAACTGGCAGACGAATGTTCTATTTTCACAACAGAACTCCATGCCATCTTACTTGCCTTGCAGCATGCTCACCGCTCTTCGGAGCACAACTTTTTGATAATTTCAGACTCCCTTTCTGCACTCCAAGCTCTCATTTCAAATGATTCTGACCACCCCTTATGGTTCAGATTCATACAATTCATGCAGCACTTATTCAACGAAATAAGGACATTGTTTTTATT
Organism: Pomacea canaliculata; assembly: GCF_003073045.1. Classification (NCBI taxonomy): domain Eukaryota; kingdom Metazoa; phylum Mollusca; class Gastropoda; order Architaenioglossa; family Ampullariidae; genus Pomacea; species Pomacea canaliculata. The sequence continues at coordinate 20,314,202 of NC_037597.1, forward strand.
TGGGCTCCTGGCCATTCTGGTATTCCAGGCAATGTTCGAGCAGACCAGGCTGCCAAGGCTGCATGTCAGTCCCCTGGTAAAATACAGTCTCTCATCTCATCTGACTGCAAACCTTTATTCTCAACCTACATTCTGACCTTATGGCAACGCCACTGGAACACTTTAAGTCAAAACAAATTATACACCACTCTTCCCTGTCTTTCCGACCGCCTACCTTTGTGCCACACTACAAGGAGGTAGTTCTTACGAGACTAAAGATAGGACACACCTATGCCACGCAAGGATACCTCTTGCGAGGTGAACCACCACCAGCCTGCCCCTGGTGTAAGGGAAATTTTAATGTGTTACACTTTTTGATTATCTGTCCAGAGCTCCAGACTATCCGTCGACAGTTTTTTGCGGAAAATTCTTTGTCTTATTTAGGTCCGTCCCATTGGCAGCAGTCTTTACCTTTTCAAAAAGGATAGGACTCTATCATCAAATTTAAGTTTTTTTACATTCTGATAGTTCTCTCTTGATTTCTGGTGTGCTGGTGGCCATTTTGGGCTTCACCACCCCTTTTTACACTTCATTTTTTCTTTTACACCTTGTTCACTTAATATATTGGTTTGTTTTTAAAGATACATGACTTGAGAAGATTTACCCCGAAACCTTTAAATTTAAAATTACTTTTATTGCCGTGATATAGCCCTAGTTGCTGGCACAGCATAAAACACCAACAAACAAACAAACAAACAAACAAACAAACAAACAAACAGCTTTCGTGTAAGGGATAGTTTGAAGAGTATTTTTCAGTCCTGCTTACAAAGTCTTTTTACTACTTTTGGTTGGAATATGGGCGAGATTAGAATTGTGTACTGTAGCTGGTGTTTATTTCTACAGGCCATTTCCTGCTCACCATGCTGCTGCTGGAGAAGATCAAGGCATCAGCTCCCAGTCGCATTGTTAATTTGTCCAGTCTGGCGCACCAACATGGTGTTATCAACTTTGATGATCTGAACAGCGAGAGATCATATAGCCCATTATACGCTTATGTGCAGAGCAAGCTTGCCAATGTGCTGTTTACTCATGAACTTGCAAAAAGACTGGAAAGTGAGTTTGTTTCTTAAAGCACATTAACATGCAACAGAATGTTTCTGGACATTTAGTGTAATACCTAACATGGAGCTTGGGAACTTGTTTGTGTGTGATTTATAATTTAGTAATGTTTATAGTTATGTATATACAATGTTTACAGTTTCCTAAATTCTTTTCTTAAAATGAAAAACTTCTTTGGCACTGTGTGCAGTTTTGTTGTACATTTAAATAAATCAAGGTGCTCTTTATTGTATCATCTTCATTGCTTATTATTTATCTGCCTGTTCAGTGAAACCTATAAAGTATACTGCTTTACTCTCAGTATTTATTGATCAAAGACATATAAGGACTGTGTAAATTGCTTGTCCTGTATGTGCATGGTGTTGTAATAATGTGCCTACATACCCCACTTTATCTCTGCATTTTTTTGCTTGGAAGACATTTTGGGATGATTGTTAGTAAACTAGACCTTGATGAATTTCATTTTCTGTCAACAGATACAGGAGTCACAGTATACGCCGTGCACCCTGGTGTGGTGGACACTGAACTTACTCGACATTTATTTATCTTTAAGTGGGAGATAGGCCGCATTCTAATGAAACCCATCTGTTGGCTCTGGCTTAAGTCACCCAAACAGGGAGCACAAACTACACTGTACTGTGCACTGGCATCAGAGTTAGAAGGGGTGTCAGGAAAATACTACAGGTAAAGCAGCTGGAAGTGGCCGCGTAGACTTTATTTTCTATGTGGGACTTTAAGGGACACACGGAATACAGTCATCAGCAATAATGATTATCTTCTGTGATTGCTTTCTCAGTAATTGCAGTGTATTATTGTGGATGTTGAAAAATTGCATGCTGCGTTATTTATTGACTAAATAATAAATTGCTAATAGCCTAGTTGTTACAGTGTAGTTTGGGATATTTAACAAATTAACTGTGGGGATTTTACTGAGTTATCTTGATTGCTTTTGTGTGAGTGAGCAGAGACCAAAGGTCATTTTGGTGGTAGGCGATAGCTGAACTCAGTGTGTTAATAATTCCTTTTGTGACGTGGAAGTGTAAAAATGTGCAAATAATTTAAGCATTTAAACATACTACATAGCTCAGTTACAGACCTTCTCAACATTGACTGCACCATTGATTGCAGTGACTGCAAGGAGAAGTCACCTTCCAAAGCAGCTCAAGATGATGAAGCAGCCAAGAAGTTGTGGGCTGTCAGTGAAAAGTGGACTCTGCTTTCACAGTCCTGAACATCCTAAGACTGGAACTTGCCTCCTAGAACACCTTGCCTGCTATGGTGCTCTTTTGTAATGTTACACGTAACGTTTTCTCCTTTAAAATGACACAGGGTTAGCTTAATTGGCTATTATTATAGATTTATACAGGAACTAACTCTTCAGATGATCAGTACATATGTAGCGTGGTAAACAGAGATGCTGTTTTAAAATGCAAGATTGTTATCTATTGTGCGTGATTTCTCCAAAAAAGTTGCAGTTAAGCACAAACAGTCGGTCACAATAATTTTATTTCTGTAGACACGTGACGTCTGCAGAAAGTTGTTAATAAAGAACAATCAACTGATGCATGCTGGTAACAAGATACCAATGAACAGTCGCCGATCATTTCCACCAAAAACCACATTGCCCTGGCTATATTGACCTCCTGCCTGAGTGAAATTGACTCCGCCATGAGCATTATTCTTACCTAATACAACATCGTCCCAAACTGAAAGTCGAATTGATCAGGCATAGGCTGAAAGGAGTAACAAGGAGTAACACCTGTTTTCTGTTAACAGAATGTCTGTATATACATTTAATTATAACCTCCAAACTAAAGAATAATGACAACAAAGCCTTTAAAAAAAATACTTAAGAGAAAATTGCATTATGTGCCTTTGTGTGGTATGTTCAGTGAACATAATATTGCTTAGTGACCATTTTTATTTAGTGAGATGGAACGTGCATGGCTCTGTTGACAATATTTGACATTATTATCTGTTCCTGTTGTTGATCAACTTCTCTTTTGAGTCTGAATGGAATTGGCTTTCGGTATTGGGACGATATGGTAACTATGACTGCAGCGATGTTTGGGTCAAATGACAGGTATAGAGCAAGCAGTCTATTTCAAAATTTCAAAATTTCTGCAAAAATCATAACATAGGGTAAGGTGTAAATGTCCATAATTTTTTACAACATGCAACTTTTGCAAAAAACAGTCATAATAGAGATGCCATTTATATAGGAAAATACGTCTATATATAATTTTTGGGTTGTAGCAAAGACGGGGTCGTAATCTTGAAGGTCTTAATAAGGTTTTACTGTATTAATAATTCAAGAATTTTCGATAGCTCAGCATCACATTTGAATGGGAGCATGCTCTCCAAATGTTACAGTTCAGTCCATCATGGTCAACATGAAAATGAAGCTAGTAGATGTGTTAACTTCTCAAAAAATGGGAACAAAAATCAACCTATGAAAAACATCACATTATCAGTAACCCTACATTATCAGTATTCCTTCTGAAGGTTAATGCCATGATTTTTATCTGTTTATGTTTTAATAATCAGATATGCTTTAGATTTACTTAATAAGTGCCTTATACATTGCAATTCTTTGTCATATCAATGATCATCTTAAAATTCTTTCAGCAGAATTTGTGTACAGTTGCTGTAGAAAATTTTATGTTGATGATCGTCTGTAGATAGTTGAATACTGCCATCAAATCTTTTAAATGTGCACTAAAAATACATTTGTTCCATGATCATTACTCCTTACACCAAATTTCTGATCCTTTCACTTTTTTGCCTATTGATGAGTTGTCAATAGTTATGATTATAGTCTATCAATTAGTCGACTTGCTCATCTCGTCATCAGATTATTGATACTCCCCATCTTTACTGTTTATTTCCTGATACCTCTTTGTCTTATATTTCTGCATGGTTCTTTCTCCTTCCGTATGCTGTAGCGGCCCGGTGGCGCAACGGTTAGCGCCTGTCACCAATACAGTAAAGGTTTGCTGCCCAGAGTTCGTTTCTCATCTCGGGCACGCTGTTCTTTCTCTGCATGTGGCATCTGTTTACAGTGCTGGCTGCTTGCCGTAATATAGCCTTAGCTGCTGACACGGCGTAAAACACCAATGCCCCCCCCCTCCTTCCGTATGCTGTCTCCTTGTGTTGAGCACTGAGAGCATGGGCCTAAATAAGTGTGACCATGTATTGTATATATGTCACATGTTTATCACCATTATATTGCATGTACATGATTGTATGCTTTAGGTTGTCAGGGCTTCTGCTAAGGCTAAATTCTTTGGGGTCCCAGGGACCCCTTCTTCAGACTTTTAAGGGGTCCCTGTTCTTTGCCCAAATTTGAAGGGGACCCCATTGACGAAAATTGAAGGGGTCCTCCGAATTTTTAATGCGTACTGTACGCAATTTTTTGCGTAAGCAGAAGCCCTGGGTTGTATAATAATAATGGGAAGTTATAATGTGCAGCATCACGACCAAGATAGATCACATTCTGTGCAGACCAATAATGAAAATAATAAAAAATAACAGCCAATGGAGAGTGAGGTATGTATAGGCACACTGAGCAACATAAAGATAAGGTAACAAGAGTAGAACATAAAGCAATGGATGAAGATACTATTAACAGTGTAAGATGAAGAAGTTACATAACGGTTAGCATGACAGTATTCCCAGAGAGTTAAGAATAGTAATTCAGGGATAGTACTTTGTGAACAGATATGTTTTCAGAGGGCGTTTGAATGTAGCCTAGGAGTCCGAGTGGCGAATGTGATGTGGAAGCGAGTTCCACTGCTTAGCAGCACAGAGGGAGGACATCCGTTGTCCTATGTGACTGTCTATATGGGAGGGAGGGATAGAGTGCGGGATGTACTCCAGGAAAGCATATGACCATCCACCCTTATTGTGTCCTTTCACTTTTGTAAGAGTTGAGCTAGATAGTTTTAGACCCTCTCAATAAAAAATCCCATAATCCTTGGCATATGCATCATGATGTTGGTGTTAAAGCTGCTAGATCACTGATGTGAATACTTTTTGAGGTTTGGTGCCTTTACAAAATTTCATTCAACTGCTATGACATAATGTACACTTGTTGGTTGGCGACTGAAATGCAGTGACATGAAGTATATTACTTTTGGCAACATGGTGCTATTGGAAAGTTACTGACCTTCGTATCCTTTTAGTAACTGTGTGTGGATATTTGTGTGGAAGGGAAAAGGGGATAATTTGTTGTGACCGAGTAGTAGGAATAATAATAAATACAAAATTTGTAAAGCACGTACATGCTCTTAGCGCTTGAGAACTAGAATGAAACATGACAGCATACGAGGGACAGGAAAACGAATAACATGAACTATATAAGAATCAACAACAGTTCTAACAAAGAATAAAATCAAATACAGAAAATACAAAGCGTAACAAAAAAAAAAAAAAAAAAAACAAAAACCAGGAACAAGAATTGAGAGTAACATGATATTACAAAAGGAAGTGTGAAAAAGGACTAGCATTATGGGAAAGGTTGTTCGGAGTAATGTTTACAAATGACCTACTTTGCAATGAAATGCACCAACATGATAAAATTAGTGAAGTTTCTTTATTTGACCAGTAGGCATTTTAACATTTCCTGATATATACAATCATTTTTAAAAAGGTGAGCTAAAAATTTTATATTTTTTGTCACGGATCAGGCTTAAAATTGTGTAACAGTATGAAGCACATCTGCATTTATATAGATATAGCACATACAATCATTTCACTTTTAATAGTAGAATCACTACAACATGAAACCAGTTAAAATTTAAAATTCCTTATGACAACCATTTTAGTCATGAAGTAACTTGAATGTTTTATTGTGATGAAAACCGAAACACTAAAAAAAAAAAATTTTCAAAATCTTAACCCCCCTCTTCTCCAAATTTTTTTTAAAAAAACAAACTCAACCTTCACAAAAGTTATTGCATGACCCTTCCACTACAGATCAAGAAGCTGCAAAGTATTTCATTAGTTTCGACTGTGACCAAGATCTCAAAATAAATTTTACACCGTAATCCCTGTAATACAACCAGCTAGAGCTTTGTGTCACTCCAGCTGTAGAAAGAACATAATAGCATCAAAACTAAACATAACCATAGTGATAAATATCACCTGTTTGGCTGTGACATCACCCACCTCCATTTCCAGTCTGGAAAGTCTGCTACGTCGATGACAATTTGAGATAATTTGACACTGGCCAGTTAACAATAAACGAGCAAAGACAACAAGGCTGACTGTGAAAAGTGGAAATATCAAATCACCATGAGCAAGCCACAATCACGACAGCCTGGGGTCAAAATAGTGGCACTGTTGTGGTATCTTACAGGTTTCTCCAGAGTTGATACTCCAGGAAGGAACTTCCCTCCTGACCCTCTCTGTCTCTGCCCTGGTTTGAAGATATCAATCACCTTGCTCTTCACAGCACCACTAGCAACAAAAGTTAACAATCTCCCGGCCTCATCTTCCACAAAACAGCTCAGCACAGTCACCCAGAGCAGGAGAGCATCACAAGGTCTTTGATAACACAGTAGAAAGAGCTGGCAGATGCCAGTCCTGCATATTATAAAGTACACTTGTACAAAGGGAATGCTAGGAGTTGTGACAAGCACTAATAAACAGAACAATCTAGATATTTTTGACTAGAATGCCCACTCGGAAGCAGAAAAAACCCCAAACACTTCAAGGCAAAAACAGCATATTCACTGTTCAATCAATCCGTATAACTTGTTCCTTTAATGAGGATAGGGAGAGAATGAATGCTAAATATTCTTTCGTAACACTTATGATGCAGCTATCAGAACAGAGTACAAGCAAGACAGGAAGATGTACTAATGACTAAGGTTTAATCTGATGTAGACTTGCCATTCAATCACGACTAGTACCTTGGTCACAATATGAGTGATCAGCAAAACAACAATTATGAGGAAAACACCTGTAAAGTGTAGTTTTGTTTGCATGTTTTGAAGGGGAGGGGTGGCCCTTGTAAGGATTAATCCAGATATGCCCTTGTCAGCACGTCAGATTTCTCTATTCCCAAATGGACAGCAGCTTTATTTGAAAAACTAAGGGTTAGGGTTAGGCACAACACTACAAGCTAACTAAATAAGCAGGCCTATGTAATCAAGTAGTTCTATCATCTAATCCACCTACACATTCTCCTCCAAGAAAGTTTTCTCTCCTCTTCAAAATTGTCTGGCAACCTCTGAAATCCACAAATCTTAGTATGACTTTGGTTTACACATTATCAGATCACCATTTGAAAGCACCTACTCTTTACCTGCAGATTGTTGGAGGCTATGCACACCTTTCTCTGTGAATAAACTTTGCAACACATTGAGCCTCATTCAGCACAGCTTACTTGGCCACAATGACTGCCATCATCCACAAAGTACACAAAATTCCAGAAAAATACCAGTTTTAAAAGTAGCAATTTCCTTCGACAAAATATAACTTTAGATTTTTTGTTTTTGAAGGGAAGCCACAAAGTTCACATTTTTAAGTGGCAAAGAGTGCTGTAGTTACTGAAGGAATAAAACCACACTGAAAACTCCACCAGTAAAAATCTGTAAGACTTAGTTCTTAACAGACCAGAGAAAGAGAAAGTAAAATTGCTTTCCTAGTTGGCCAAGTTTACATGTTGCACCAAGAGTTTATGATACTTAGCAATGGTGACAATCCTCTGTACAATTTGAACAGTGATTCGGGATAGATGTCAAGATGTTCAATTGTGTCACCCCAAAAGAGGACTGGAAGAAAAAGCCAGGAACACCACTGCTGCCAAAAGACGAAGGCATGACCACATTCTTGTTCAAGGGTGAAAGACACTGCTTTAGACAGGATCACAGCATCACAAAAAGACAATCACAGATCAAGTTCAAGGGCACTGACTTCAACAAGTTTAGCTTTTTCCCCTAACAATGCTGCTGACTGCATTTCAATGGACAACAAAATTTCTTGTAATTCTGAAACAAATCTGTGCAATTAACACCATCTGCACACAACAAAATTTTTTCCACCGAATAAAGTTATAAACAAAACCCAGACCAAAAAAAAAAAAAAAATTTACAGAAAATGCACAGAATATCTTTGAAAACAGTACAACATCGATCTAAATTTTATCATCAATAACAGAGTACAACTTGTGACTGTACTTAATAATGTACAATGATCTGCACTGTTGTCAGTTTTAACTTGTTCTAATATTCTGCAGCCAGCTGAAATGAAATGTTTTGCTATTATAGGGTTCCAAGTTGTGAAAAGTCAGTGCTCAGTGTAGCTTTAGTTTGTTAGTACTCTGACTGAGATCACAGAAAATAATTCAGTGGCTTCATTTGCACAATGTAAAGAAAACAATGATTCTAGAAAAAATAGGTATGAAAAGGTTATGCAAAACAGGAAAGCTTGTAGAGTTAAGTATTTCTAAGCAATATTCTTGTCAGGTAATAAATATAGCTGTACAAGTATTAGTACGATTTAGGCAGACTTTCATAAATAGAATTATACAATTTCATATTGGCAGTAAATTATAGCAGCTTTAGTATGTGTCATGATCTACAAATTCTCTTCTGAAAAGAAAACATTTCAACGGCCCAGTCACTGGTCATCTGCAGTAAATTCTGACAGATTTAAAACTGATGGAACACAAACACTGCCACAGGCAATCTGGTAGATCTTTTTTCTAGACAGCTTAACTTGCACAGCACTAATCCACAAGGGAGTCCTCTGGACATAAATCTCATGATCCATCATTGAAGCCTAAGTAGATGGCAATAGCAATGAGAGAGAATGAAAATAAGGGGAATTAGAATCCTAATTTGGAGTTGCAAGAGTTGTCACTTTCACACATTTCATTTAAGCCACAATTTAGCTCATTTAAATACTTATGGCAACAGGGCGATTTTGAGGTGACGAAGAAAGATATCTGAGAAAACCTTTCTAAATGAGATTTGCATGTTGTTCCAGTTTACCAATATGCCAAATTACTAGTCTACCATAATTTATCTCAGAAACTGAGTTCTGGGGGAGAAAGACATCTTTCTAAAGCATGTAATCTGTGGTATTACAAAGCAAAGATGAGCATCAAAAGGTAAGAATATCACAGCTTTAGCTATTTTTAATCTCTGTGTCTACTAAAGTTTACTTGTGGTCTTGAAACAGAATATTCAAACAAAAGAAGAAAAGAGGCGCAAAGCCAGAGAAACTCTTCTAACTTTACAAAGAAACTACACAAAGGATGGTAAGGATATAAACTTATAAGATGTGAAAACTAGAACACCTTTTTGAGAAGCAGTTTTAAAAAATAGCCAAACTTTTAACAAAATGTCACCCAAGGGAACAACAACATGGGATGGAATGTTCAGACAGCACATGAAACAGATGAAAACTTAACAAGACTGCACAGGGATTCATGGAAATAAACTGGCTGCTACAAGACATACCAATCACAAACTGCTGATACAGAGAAAAAAATTGTGGGGAGGGGACTCGATAATTTAATAAAAATAGCTTTGGTTCATTTCTGGTGTCACCTGACTACTCCATGAAATAGCTGGCTTAATTGGTAGTCTTAATTATAGAAATGTTTCACTCAAGGATTAATAAATCAGTAAAACACTTCATAGTGAATTGGAGACAGCTTTGAAAAACTCATCATTTATTACTGCTTTTGCAGTTTGTGGTCAGGGGAGCAAGCAGACCATTAATACTCAAAGATATGTTCATAGGCTAGAAACCTAGCTGTGGTTTTGCTCTCAGCAATTATTTAGGTGTCACCAAAGAAGACACCAGCATGTGAAGTCACAGCTTACTTGCTTTTAAAAAAGAGAGACGCTATGACTGTACATGATTTGAGCACATCAACATCTTGGCATGACCAAATGATTATTTCTTGTGCCAAAAAGAAATAAATACAAGTTTTCTTCTGATTAGTTTGGAATTTGAATAGCACAAGTCAGTTGGGTGGTATTTCTTTCAGGGAACTGCTGAAAGTTGTAAAGTTTTGAATGTAGAAGTAAAAAGTACTCATCAGCCTGCCAAAGTCTTAATATGACTTTTATAGCTAGAAACAGTTTGTATCACAAAGTGGATAAATTAGTACACTTCTCAAATATTACAACAGCTACAATATTATCGACTCTTGCAGCTAGCTGCTAATAGCTTGACACTGGAAAGTGACAATCATCCCTGCAATGGAATGATAAAATTACAAGGAAAGTTTATTCCCAGACCATCAGCACCAATAAAATCTTGTTTGGTTCTGCTCCCACACAATGACGCAATTTTAGGGATAAGAATGTCAGGGAGAATGCATACTTCGTATCTTCCATACAGCGATGAATAAGACGGTATGCACACCAACACCTCTTTTTCTCTTTAACCTGAGGTCTGTGATTTCAAGAACCTCAGGTAAAGAGGCCACAAAAGTAACACACTCCTTGTTAACTCTGTGTTATATCTTATTGGTCTATGATACTTGAGGCATCCAGGGGATCTTGGAACAAGTGGGATCTGATGTCTGAAGAAAGGGTGAGAGGGGGAAGGTGACAGAACCTTTCATATCTACACCACTGAATGGAATGACCAACACTACTGCATGCTGTGCAGTGGCTGCTTTGCAAGTGCGAAAGACCCACACTGCTTGACGTTAACAAATAAATTACAGCGACACGAATTCAGGCCAAAATCAATAAAAGCTGTTATCTTGGCCAACTATTAGAAAGTGTGTATGTGTAAGTTTTGAAACTGAATGACTGAAGCATGTAGTCTGCAAAAACAAATAAAAAATTAATAAAATGAATCAGAAGTAACTATGCCTTGTGACAGTTCAGTCTTGGCAAGAAAGGTGAAGGATAATTTACTGATCGTAATAAAGCTCATCATAAGCACAGCTGATAAACATATCCCAATAATTTGCCTTCACTGTATTTGCCACACTTTTTTTTGAAAGGAAAGTAGACTATTTTCAGTACTAGGTCCTATTGTTTGTTTTGCCATTTAGTTTATTAGTTGGTGCATCATGTCACTTGACCATAAGAAAAATGTGAAAGAAGAAAGTCAAGATGATATTACACAATCTGCTCCATTTGGAAGGATATCACACACTCTTTGCCCTAACAGTATCCAAGAAAGCTGCCACTCAAGTATGTATAAGAACAAAGGAGATGATCTGCAATCTAAGCAAAACTTTGATGCCTCTTTTAGCAATCCAAAATTGCTAACAAAAGCAAGTAGTTCAGTTTCTGCAAACACTTGGCTACAAAAGATGAGGCAGACGATGGCTATTATTTAAAAAGCCAGTTAGGATCCACTCCCACCCCACCCCACAATGAAGCTGTGCACCAAGCCAAACAGCTGATGCCGAAGAGCTAACACCACAAACAAAAACAAAATATCACTATTACTGACTTGATCAGTCATCTATAACAATGGTCCCTGTCCATTTTGGCACCTTGACTCTTGACCGGTTATTGTTGGCTCTGTCTGTCGGAGTGAAAGCTGATGGTGAAGCAATGATGACACAATCATCATCAGACAATTCATCATCATCTTCACAACTAGTGTCTGCTTTTCTTTTTATGCCCATGGTGACACCTGGCAAGTCCTCACAGCTTCCAGATGGCACTCTGATGATGTCTAAACTTGAATCCTCTGCCAACACTGAGATAGGAGAAATCCTTGCCTCCAGCTGGTCCTCGACACCAACAAGGTCTTCAATGACGACAGGCTCCACAGATTCTGTTTGCACAAGTGGGGACACCCTAAGGTCACCCCCTCGCTGGCAGTGGGGTGAGGCTCTGCTGGGGACAAAGCCTGTGGAGCCTTGGGAGGTACTGGAGGCATTGGAAAAGGTTCGCACTGGGGACTGGCGCACAGGTGACTGTGTAACACCGCTGGACGAATTTGTGGAGGTGGAGTTGTTGGAATCTGTGGAGGAGCTCCTGTTGTCAAAGGAGTTCTTCTTCAGTTTTCTTCGCTTAGCCAGAGGAGCTGCTGACACATCTTGTAGACGCAATCCTTCCCGAGTGGCCTGATGAAATGCATCTAATGTGGCTGACAGTTGGTAGCTGACTGTACTGCAGGAGGATAGCACACCTGGTGTTCGCAAAGGGGTATGACCTGCTTGTCCCCCTTGACTGGCATGCAACCACCTGTGCCTTTGAACATCTTTCATCTGTAACCTTCTTGATGGTTCAACTGTCAGCAAACCTTTCAAAAACAAAAGGGAATTTTGTCATCTTGAATGAGTAAATGGTTATTTTTCCCTAAAATAACTTCTTCATAAAACACAACAAGGACAAAAAGTGAAATGTAGTGACACTGCCTGACAACAGTCAATGCTGTCACTCTTGGTGGAAAGTACTTATCATTTTAGAGCAACCTGACATTTATGCATCCATGAAAATATTCACTGTAAAAGAAAAATAACGAGATATGTAAGTGATCATGTGCATGCATCATTTCATTCTTGTGCACACATACCTTGAATGAGATCTTTGGCAGCCTCTGACACTGAACTCCACTCAGGCCCTGACATGTCAAACTCCCCACCACGAATGCGTTGCATTATAGTTTCTGCTGATTCTTCTTTGTTGTGGTCTTGGAATGGTGCTCGGCCAGACAGCATTGTGTACTGCATGATAAAATACTGTGCTTTATTAGGGAACACAAGACAAATTAGTACAGCTTAAAACAAGCCATACTAATGAGAGACAAAATCTGTGTGAGGGACAGACATACAAAACAAAACAAAAAATTAGATGTGTGTTTAGACATCTGTTATACTTAAAAAAAAAATGTTAAACTTCTCTGATACATTTTTATTAATTTCTTTGCATTTTAATGATAATAAAGTGGATTTATATACGAATTAAGTATCAAAGATTAGCTCAAAGTGCTTTACAAAGATATACATAATAATAATGGTCTCTAAACAAAGACGTCGCTGTGTTCTCATGTTGAAAAGAAAGTGAATGCTATCAACATCATTTTAAATGACTTTGTCAAACTTTGACATTTCTAAAATTTTGGCATGGTGCTAGTGGCTTGCTGATGCTGATTTTATGTCACATGAACTTAAGTGGCTGAATTTGTTTATGCAGCCTTTTACACTTTAAAAAAGACATTAAAACTAGTAAAAGGTGTCACATTGTCAATACTGGTAAAGCCTTAGCAAGAAATATCCTTGAAATAGCCTTATCAGAAATAGCAAGAAACAAACCACCCCCAGTCTTCTGTGGAAAAAATTAAATGAAGCTTGGCATTTGGTCACCTTACCAGTATGACACCCATACTCCAGAGATCACAAGACTCGTCATATCCTGTCTCCCGGTTAGTCATCTGTCGCAGAACTTCAGGAGCAGAGTAAGGCAATGTGAAACATGGGGTCATCAGTGTCTGGTTTTCTGGGTTGACAGTGGCAAAACCAAAGTCCACAACCTTTAGCTCTGCTCTATCGGACATGTCTTCAAAGATCAGGTTCTGCAAAAGGCCAGCATGATAAGTAAAAACACAACTTCTACATTTTCAGATATAACATCTATAAACTAGGTCAGCACTCTACTGTTTTTAGTTAGTTCCAACAGTCAGCAAACAGAACTTACAAAGTCACTGCTTCAACTCCACATCCCCAGTATAATTTCCAGAAAAATTGTGAGAAAATTGTTCTTTATAAGATAGATTAAATCACTACAGTTCCCATGATGCATTAGAAGTGAACTACTAAACATTGCTGCTTGTTACCTCTGGTTTAAGATCTCGATGCACCACCCCACGGCTGTGCATGAATTCCACTGCCTTGACCAAGCTTGCCCATGATCTCACTTGCTTCTGTTTCTGTGAAGAACTTCTTCTTCTTAATTCGACTCAATAGTTCTCCCCCCTTGAGTAGCTCCATGACGATATAACAATGAAGCTGTTCAAGCAGAAAAGAGGTTTCTCTTAACCATAATCACTAGAGATTGCATTATTTTCTCTTATCTCATTGCTAAATTATAAGCAAGCAGCTCTTCATTAGCCTGAGCTCTATATGTACTTCTAACTTTACAATGTACAGCATAATACAACATTTCATGAAAGAATCATCTCAAAATTTAGATGTAAAGGATACAACATGTATGGGCGCAACTATGTGCACATACACTTTCCTCCCCACGAATAAATATCTTATACAGAAAAAGATATTTTCATGCCATAAAAAATATTAAACCTATTTAGGCCTTCACGTGTCAAAAAAAAAACAAAACCAAACAAACAAAAGAAAAAAACCCACTTTCCCTCTTTTCACACACGGACTTGAGTATTTTTGAAATCTTGGCTTACTCTCACCTCATCAGTATAGACATCAATGAGTGTGACAATATTTGGATGACCTTGACACTGTCTAAGCAGCTGTACTTCACGATGACAGCTTGTGCGTCGGTGGCTGACAATCTTCACAGCATACTGGAGATTAGTTTTCTTATGTCTACACTTCCTGGAGAAGGGAAAAAACCCAAAAACAATGATTTTTTTTAAACTTCAGAGTGTTTGACAATAGGACGGAAATAAAAAAGCATTTATGCAAAGGCTAGCAATTGCTGGTGGTCACAGTATATGTCAAGGTAGAAATTCTTGAATGCATAGAGTTTCAAGAAACTGACCCTTCATCATAATTGCAATAGAGGAAAAGTGAAAAACAAGGTCACAACCACAGAACAATTTACTGGTACCATGTATTTTAACTTGCAAGTCAACATGCAACTAACCTGCATATAGAATAAGTGCCATCTCCCAGAGCGGGGCCTTTAAGATCAATATCATAGTGTTGGAAGAAAGCCGAGTTCTGAAAACAATCATATCTGCATTAACAAACAAGAAACAGTAAGGGGAAAAAAACTAAATTTTTTTTTTTGTAAAGATATTGGCAAAATATATCTGCCATGTAAATTGTAGCTTAATTAGTGTTATGAACGGGGTCTTTAGAACACAATATACTTCTGTTTGCTTGGTTGTTAAATTTCTTTTCTCAAAAACTTAAGGTTTTGAGCAAAAAATGAGGCTAGTATGCAGACATAACTTAAGCAGGTACCTTGAAGTGAGTGGTACACTGTAGCAAAGACTCGTCTGGTTGATGCTCTTTGGTGGCTGCCAGTAGGTTGCTGCTGATGGTGTTCTCAGAGAATATTATGGATGGTGCAACATAGGAATAACCCTGGAATGTGAACAAGCACATTTCTTTAAGTCCATTGTTCTTCATAAAGATTTTTCAACATTACATAGCTAGTTAAGCCTGTTCACACCTGCAAGCTGGAAAATGCAAGCATATTTATACATGATTACATGCATGAAAAACTCTCTCACACATATATAGAGTGGAATGAAATGAGGCCGAGTAGGGTATTGAGGGGGGATTAACACAATGACACGCAGAATCCTAATGTAAAAAAAAAGAGGGAAAGAATAAAACGAGTGGATGAGACCACTGCCAAAGTGTTTATTCCTTAATTTACTTTTTGAAACTTTAACTGGAGCATCCTGAGAAAGTCAAGAGATATCCTAACCAGAGTACAAAGACTGGTCAATTGTCAGCAATAATTTTCAAATGGACCAATTAGCATTGCAAACATGTTCATTCTTTCAGAAGACTTTCAGTGCTGTGAAAACTTGCCTTAAAAAGCTTATTCCCCATATCAGGCACAATGGCAGGTGATTCTGTCGGAGTCATGTTGGTGAACTCCTCTGAAAAGTTACTAACATCTAATTCACTGCGAATCTGGGGGACAAAAGGTGCTGGAATCTTTTTTTGTGCCAGGTCATCCCAGTTAAGTCCCCTGAAGAAACGATGCTTTTTCACCTCAAACACTCCCCGAGCACCAAGCCTTTTGCGTGGGTCCTTTATCAGCAGGGACTTAATGAAGTCCTTCACCTCTGGTGAAAATGTTTCAGGATATGGTGGGTTGTTGTTCAGGATGCGTCTGAGCAAAAAATAATAATAATAATAAAAATTAAGATTGTTAATGAAAACGATCTTGCTCACCCATTTCTAGATGGCAATGTGAGAATTAAAGCTAAATGGAGGGGGGGGGAGGTAAGGAGAGATACTCACTTTGATACTTCTGACTGTGAATTTTTTTCTCCATCCACAGTAAAAGGAGAGGCACCAGTAAGCAGTTCATAAGTTAATACCCCCAATGACCACCAGTCAACAGCCTGCACACCAAACAAAATGTCTTAACAGTCAATCACTCACATTCTGAAATTGGCATATGATGCATGCAAAGAATCATTTAGCTAGTAGTTAATATGCTGTGTGGCACCTATACTGGCTAGCTGGGAATAACTAAATACACAGTAAAATTCTGTTATTTTTTTCAGATAACTGTCGCATGCAAACAGCTTCTTGGCAGTGCTAGTGAGAGCTGGGTTTGAGATGGGGACAAAAGACATGTAAGTTACCCTACAAAGGACATCACAGGTTCACACACCTGAGATCCTACCCCTTTTGGCCCACCCCATGACCAAAATGCACTACAGAAATTAAAAATGATTTATCAGCTTTGTCATCAAAAATTTGTCAAAAATATATCACCTTCTACTGCCTGCAGTTCATAGGTATATTTTAATGAACATCGTAGATTCTAAAGATATAAATTGTTCCTGCAAAATACTTACATAGTCATGGCCTGAACTACCTTTGACCACCTCAGGTGCCATGTACTCAATGGTTCCACAGAATGAGTATGTCCTTTGATTCTGAAACACAAGGCATAAGAGCAAGTTCTACTGTAATACGTCCCAGCAATGCTTGTTGCTTTTCTTTAATCACCAGAAATTCTTTTGGATATCTTTATTAAGTTAAAAAGTCAAATAAATGCAGACCACTAAATGTGTATGCATATGTGTACATGCACAAACACATAAAAGCACACGTCTATCATGTGTTTTCTCTTCACACACACACACATGCATACATGTACACCACTGAAATCCAACTTACTTCTTCAGAAGTGAGAAACTCTTTACTAAGGCCAAAGTCTGTCAGCACGATATGACCAGAAGAATCCAAAAGAATATTCTCCAACTTGATGTCCCGGTATATAATACCCAGCTGTTGACAAAAACTATACCATACATCATTGCCCCTTTAATCTGCATATCTGTTACAACTTTAGTGAATTGACTATGTTATCAATTGACTATGTTATCAGTGTTAATATCTTTTGGTCTGAATGCAAAATACAAGATATATGCTTATAACCTTTTTTTTCAA
Organism: Pomacea canaliculata; assembly: GCF_003073045.1. Classification (NCBI taxonomy): domain Eukaryota; kingdom Metazoa; phylum Mollusca; class Gastropoda; order Architaenioglossa; family Ampullariidae; genus Pomacea; species Pomacea canaliculata. The sequence goes on from NC_037597.1 coordinate 20,331,579, forward strand.
AGCCTCACTAAGTTCAAGACCAGAGGGTAATGTGAGCCTTGACTTTTTTCACCTTTTATAGCAAGATTAGTAATATGATCTCAAGAATCATTTGGCTATGATGCAATTGCTGCAAAGTTGGATGTGACAAATCCCTGAATATTATACAGAACTACGATATATATAGCTGGCTATCAATGGGATAAAAGCCCTTATAATGGGAGATTAGAAGAAACCTGATTTATGGTTCATAAGCCTGGATTTCAAATAAAACAGGTCTGGCCTAGATTAGCCAATGATTTATACAGTAAAATGAACTAACCCCCGTTTTTTTCTTTTGTCAAAACAAAACCTGTTGTTTTAACAACTGTAGAAGAAAAAACTGCTTGCTACTAGCTAAATCTTTAAATGGGACCAGATTTGACCAATGGATTTAAAAATAAAGGGTGTGATACTCACATTATGCAGTGTTTCTAGGGCTAGCACGATTTCACCCACATAGATCCTGACCTCACTCTCCTTGAAGTGCTCACGCTGATACAGATGAGTAAACATTTCTCCTCCATTGACATAATCTGAAAGAAATAGCAATTCTTTTCACTAAATGGAGTAACAGATTTAAAATGCACTTATGTGATTACAACACTTAAGTATGTATATGATGCATCAATCCAACAGGCTAAAGAAAATGTAATGTCAAAAAGTGTATATTTATTGTTTCAAAAGAATAAATGTAAACAAAATTATCCTTGCCACAAAATGTGTTTGACAAAATAAGTTGGCGTGCAAGCATAGTTGTCACATATGTAAATTTTAAGATTATAATAACCTTAATGTTAGTGCTTGCTTAATTACAAGTTAAGCTACATATACCAACATATGCATAAGCAAACACATGCGCAGTAGAAAACACACACACACACATTAACTTCCCTCCACACACATACAAATATACCTGACTCATCAAAAATAATGAATTGTATAGCTAGCAAGGACACTAGAATTTTACCAAGAATCAAGTTCAACTTGGCATCAGTCTGGAAGGCATAATGCAGTGTGACCAGAAATGGTGAGTCCCTGATCGCCTCAAGCACTTGTCGTTCTGTGATGGTATGCTCTGTGGTTTTGGTCTTGGGAACGATGCTTGCTTTCTTCAACTGCTTCAAAGCATACAGCTTACCAGCATCAATGCCACCAACTTTGCGCACCAGGAACACCTTGCCATATGCTGCAAGACACCACCATTGCAGTTGTAATTTCTGAGATAATGAAACTAAATTATGTTAGTCTGTTTATACAAAGTTTCAAAGGTCTAATAAGCCTCTACATTGTTAATAGAATTACTAGACAAAAAAAAAAAAAAAGAAAAAAGAAAAAGACCAAAGACCCCAAACAACAACAGCAGCAACCAAACAAATCATTATCATCAGCAGCAAACACCTTCAACATCAATGTTATCATCAGAATTATTGTCATTACATACACACACTAATGTCCAAGTAAAAAGTTTTGTTAGGTCTGACCTACACCTTACACAATATACTTCCCCTAAATCATTCCATTTATCAGCATGATCTGTTTGTGAATTACTGCTGTGTTCTAGTCATAGTTCTGCAGTATCTGGTAAACCAACACTGGTTTGTAAAGATGTTAACTACTTTTGTTGTTGAATTTGGCTCTTGCAATATCATTGGTTAAAATGAAAATATTTGTTTCGAAAAAAAAAGGGTGTGGTAAAACTCTATATTTGTGGCTCTATGCTCCTCAAGGGAGCAACAAGGAATAAGTTAAACTAAAACTCTGGACATGCATGGACTGTGCTTAAATATATAGTACCTATATGTAGGTATGCATGCAAGCACACAACTGAAAAAAATTGCTAAACAATGACAAAGTCTCACCTCCTGTTCCAAGCACCCTAAGCAGTTCAAAGTCCTTCATTCCAACTCTCCCTTTACCTTTCATGTTGACTGCAACACAGAAATGTGACAATCCATCAAAGTTCTTTTCCTCTGGCACTGTTTCTGATGTTCAGTGCGGACAGAGTAAGTATAATATATTATACCAGTCATTTCAGGGACTGAACAAAACAAACAAAAAAGCATTATTTCATACTCATTGTTCTTAATTTGTGCTTACTCAACCAGTCCTGATTTTCACTTTCGATTCGGCCTGCAATCTCTAACTACAGTCCGAGTTCTGTGTGTATATAAAAGTCACTGCAGAGATGACCTACATATCTTGACCACTGCCGACTGCCACTAACGGTCTGTGAAAACTTGTCAACTGGCATCAGACAATGACTTGGGCGGAGACTGCACACATCATCCTATCTTGCGGCCATAAAACAATGGAAAAGGTTCAGTCAACAAGCGCGTGTCGCGTCCCTGGAGTTTTCTGTAACAAGCAGCTGACGACAAGGACGAGGCTGACCGATTGCTATTTTTAGTACAACTATGACGACCTGACGCATGCCCGCACAAACCCAAAATAGCCGTCCAATGGGACGAACCCGGAATTCCCAGTCACGTCACTCATGCTCGTCCGTCGCCACATCTGCCTTCGTCCCGATGATGATGAATGCATCTCGTATGTCTGCATGAAAACATCAAGGCTCCCTAGTGTTTATCAAATCTCATGTTATTGCTGTCTTTCTCATCCCCTTCTCTGTGTGCTTCTCAGGGTCTCCCACCCCCTGGCCACAATTAAATCCCCATACCCCGTTTCCCGACCACGAAAAAATCTTTATAAAGTGGAAGCTTCACACCCACCGCGCTCAAAATTCGTTCAGCCACCTGCCCACAGCCCACACCTGCGTCTAGCACGGACAATCCATGAAGACAGATAAGACAGTCGTAACCGACCGATTCATCTATCAATAGCTGTATCTATTTTTTTTTTTAATGGACGCAGACAATTATTTTAATATACTGAGGCGGTGTAGGTAATATCGTGTTCTTTGAATTTATTTGAATGGAATTACGAGAAACATCCGTGTGTCAAATCGTTCACGCGCGACGCGTCTGGTGCAATGAAACTTGTTGCAGCTCACCGCCAGGCGGCAAAGCTGCGGCAAACACTCCGCCAGGAAATGAAGTCACTGTGATGCGAAGATCACAGCAATAAAACAGAAACTGTGGCCGAAGAAAGCACACAGATGGCTGGTGCCCGCTGCCAGGGGCAACAGATGTGCGCCTCCAGACACACACGTGTGAACCTGTGGCTTTCACACTGGCTCCGGCGTGACACGCAAACAAGAAGTGCTGACGTAGCCAAGACAGGGAGCCGGTGACGTCAGCTGGCGGACAAGAGCGGTGATTAACGGGCTGAAAAAGGTGGGAAGTCTGCGAAAAGTGTTTACGCACAAGCGGTCAAAAATAAACCCCACAGTTTATGTAATGTCCTTCGAGAGCTGGCAAAACAATTTTATTTGCGTCTCGCAGGTGTCTAAGTATAGAATTTACCGGTAAACATTACCTCCTACAAAATGAAAAAAAGCTAACAAGGTGGGTGTAATGATATAAGGTGTCTGCAGGATGTAACACTGCACACCTACCCCACTCACCCCACTCACCAACACATTTCATCTGCACATATCGTCCTCTTGTCTCAATTAATCTCTGCCAACCGACGAGAAATTATTCCTGCCTTCATGAGTTATTTAACCTGATATTCAACTTGCCCAATAGCTCGTGGCATTTTCTGTTGTGTACACAATGGCTTTCGTTATATAGTCAACAAAATGTCTGAGCAAAAAGACCTTTTCGCACAGCTGCATGTTTCCTCTAGTGTACGTTTTTTACGCACACGAGCGAGATAAAAAATCGGAACCTTCAAGCAAAGAGGCCAGCTGGAGAAGTTGTGAATATACTGCTAGCAAGCTACTGACTGTAATTCACTAACAAGCTACTAAAACCTTCAGCCTCTGTACATGCCTACATCAATCACGGCGTATATCATTGAGAACGAGTGCTGCTGCTTTTGCCAGCTCACTCACTCCGAGGTCATCAAGTGCATCAATGTGAGTGTGAAGAGCGCGGCACAAAAAAGAAGAAGAGGACTTCCCCTTCCCCTCCCATCTCCTAGCCGCGGTGCATCTACTTTGACACGACAAGAAGTCACGCACGCGCTACAGGGTCCTTGCCATTATCATGCGTTTTGACTGTTTGCTAGGGGCTTCACAACCCTCCACAGTGCTCGTGCTAATTGACGAAGCCTGCAAGGACAGGCAGAAAAATCTCGGTATTCTGAGCCCACACTTGTGTCAGCTCTCTCTCTTGGTATTCTGAGCCCACACTTGTGTCCGCTCTCTCTCAGTATTCTGAGCCCACATTTATGTCATCTCTCTCTCTTAGTATTCGATCTGAGCCCACATTTATGTCAGCTCTCTCTTGGTATTCTAAACCTACATTTATGTAAACTATCTCTCTCTCAGTAATCTGAGCCCACACTTGTGTAAGCTAGCTCTCTTTTCCGCAGTGTTCTCGTATGCTTGACCTGACATCGGCGTCACCAACGGCCCACGCATCAGCGGTATGGAAAACATACAATCCCACATTGCACCTGGCTACATTTCCGAGTTTAAACAAGGATACTGTGGTTCAATGGCCTTTTCAGTCGCTGAAGGGAAGGGGAAAAAGATTTATAATGAACTGTTAGAATGCGTAAACATCAGCCGGGCGCCGGCAGGAAGGCGACACGGGGCGCAACAGCGCCATCGCAAAAACTCTGATAACCACGAGCGAATTATAAATTTCCTCCCGAAGAATATACTCTTAATAAACACATCTTCACTGTAGGGCAGCGGTTCTCAACCTGTGGGGCGCGACCCCCTGGGGGGTCGCGACGTGCCTACAAGGGGGTTGCGAAGGTGGTCATTTTTTAAAAAAGTTTCTTATACTGGTATTAGTGAAATTAGTTTACATTGTGTAACCGAGTGGTGAGGGCGATCAAACTCCAAATCTCTTCTCCCTATTCAAGTACACTGTCTCGGCATGCAGTGACTTCTCACTTCCAAAACTCAAAACACAATCCCCTCTCAACAATTAAGCCTCCCTCCTCTCACCTTTTGCCTCTCTCTTCCCCAATCTCTCATAGCTGACTCCCTCTCCCTCTCCAGTCACACCTCTCTTTTTTTAAAAAAACATCTAAAGGCACGCATTCAGGAAACGTCCATCATTCACACCCTTTCATTCGCACGTGCTCAGTCCTAGTACTCTATAGGTCCCTGACAGAAGGCCATGACCAGACAAGGGAAGGACACCACCATATTACAAACAACTGACAAGATGAATGCTTTCGTCCGAAACATTTCGTTGTGGACGCAGAAGATACGCCAAGAAAATATTTTTGATATGTTTCCGTGCTTGTGTAAGTGCAAAGCTGACAACTTGAATCTTGATCAGGTGAAGAATGTAATTATTGCCCATCTAAGCGGACTGCAAGAAAGGTTTCAGCATTATTTCGCTGAAATTGATGTGACTAAATACGATTGGATTCGTAATCCATTTCTGGCTGATCCTAGCACAAGCGGGTTGTCCACGCAAGAAGAAGAGCAGCTCATCGACCTTTCGAGTGACCAATCCCTGAAAATGGTCTTCCAAACAACACCAGTGCCAACATTCTGGATTAGCATCAACGATGAATATCCTCTCCTTTCTGAGAAAGCAATGAAAGTTCTTCTGCCATTTTCAACTTCATATATGTGTGAGCAAGGATTTTCAGCATTGGCAGCACTGAAGTCTCAATACAGAAATCGTGTGGACGCAGAGGCTGAGCTGCGAATAGCAGTGGGTACGAACATCGCACACAGGTTCGCTTCTCTATGCAACAGCAAGCAGGCTCAACCTTCTCATTAATCAAAGTGAGTGTCCAATAAAATAATATTTATTAGCACCACAGAATTTGCTTTAGTAAAATTCATTAACAGTTATACTTCTTGCAGATACGAACTTTGTTCTTCCGTTGTTGATTTCCTCGACGCGGCGTTCGAGGTTAGCTAAGGCTCATCCACCCCCCGCTCTTCCACCGACCTAGCTGGCTAAGGGGGTCGCGGACGTACCGGTGTTCGTCAGGGGGGTCGCCACATGTAAAAGGTTGAGAACCGCTGCTGTAGGGGCTCTGACTATCGCCACTCTGCGATCGATCAAAATTGACACTCAAGATAAAAGCGACCTTGGTGTAAAAATGACATCTTGTTTCGGTGTCACTATGGCAACGAATTTGCCGGAACTCTTGTTGACTCGGTTCGCACGCGCCGGCTGGACGTGAAGTCCAAATCCACGGACACGTGACTCACAAAGAATCTGATGTTACAGGGTATGTTCGCGCGGACACACACACGTGCAAGCTCGCATACACAATCCTACACTTACATTACAGCCGTTGTAAGTGCACAAGGGTAGTGTAAAATAAAGAAACGACAGACAGGCAGGCAGGAGGTGTCTGATAACGAGAACAGCACCATGTGACAAGTGGGCGTGGCCTGCTCCAGCCTGTACTTACGAATGTCAACTGTACCGTGTTCTGTAAATAAGAAGGCGAGAATTCCTCACACGGGTTAACAACAACAACAGCTTTTGATGGTGATCCTGTCTGTGCTCATGTTACACTTTCTGTCCAGGTGTCGCCAGTGTAGCACTTGCAGCTACTTTATTTTTTTCCTTTTCCGTGTGAACCGCGCAGATTTACACCAAATGACAGGCAACCGCCACGTGCTCCCGCATCACGCGAGGTTCTCCGTGAAAATATAAACAGCCATGAGGACCGCGGTAAACAGATTATTACCATAAACAACTTGGCAGATTTTTTTTTATTTATTATTATCATCAAGTCTTACTTCAAGGTCTGGTCTGTTCACGGTCACATTAAATGTGGCGGAGAAGAAAAACATGTTTGAGTGTGGGCGCCAGGTAAACACCGCCACAGAGTTGCAGCGTTTGTGGTGAGTAGGCAGCATGAACACGAGAAATACGGACAACACTGTCCTTGAGAGCCTGACCACAGGGTTACTGAGGTCATGGCTAAGTTCGCGAGTTCACGGGGTCAACCAAGGTCCTTCAGGATGAAAGGACTGGGCAGGCATGGCCGTGGTGCGTACAGACACTGATGATGGTGCTAAGGTGTGTCGCCGAACCAGAACATAGGAAACTGGGGTCACGGAAGTTCGCTGAACCAGGATATAGCCTCGATCGTGTTTACAAGTTCTTGCACCCTAAGCCGTGCAACAAACAGCTCTGTCTTCGGTGTCCCAGTCCCTTCTCCGTGCGCACATGCCAGAGAGAGAGAGAATGAAAAAACAAAAAATGGATAGAGATGTGGTGATGGAAGAAAGGCAACCTGTGCGTCAGACGGTAGGTCTCAGGTGATATGAAATGATTTTTTACATGGTAAACCGTTTTGCATCAGGCAGTAATCTTATGGTGGATAGATTACATCTTGATAAGCGTATTCACGACCACACTATTAGGTAAGCATGAATGATAATCAGATAAAACACAAGGCTGCTCAGTGTGGTGTGTTCTACGCGTTCCGGCATGGCAAACTGTATCTTCTTGTCATCGCCGGGCTTTCAAACGTAAATAATAATAAAGTCGGCGTAGTACACAAGTCAGGCGTCGAAGGCCGAGCGAGAGGTGGGATATGATGAAATGACTGGTCTGTGGTAAAACCCAGCGTATGATGCCCAACTGCGCCGCTATCTCGATCATTATGACACAAGTTGACGTGGTGTCGGATCGATGACCGCTCGTCTGTCCATCAGTCTGACACAAGCGGGGCTCGCCCCACACGGCCTTGATCGCTGACCTGACAATGACGTCACACTCCACCACGGAAGTCGCCGCTGCTCGGACACTTGTGATAACAGCCCTCGACTGCTCTAAACAGACGTCACGACATCGCTAGCGACGTCACCGGCATCCCGTGTTCCGCCAAGATATAAGCGATGGATAAACAGAATTAAACACCATTACATCCCGTTTGCTTTCCTGAAGGGAACTTCTGCGATAGTTTTAAATATATGCACGCCAAACACAACTTTCTGGATTGTCTAGGTCGTCTGTATCTGAGGGGTCTATGAAATCGGATGACAAAAACAATGACACAACACCCGAATTTTAAAATATATTGTAGATTCTTTTATCGTTCGAGGAAATGGCATTAACAGTTTGTCTGGATGTCAGCAAAATAAACTTTGTGAAATGTGATCATAGAAGGCTGACAATTTTTTTCTAATAGTTTTTAATTGAACCAAGGACTGGTTCCGGAACTTACAAATGTCTGTGTTAAAATAAATAAATAAAAAATGGAGATTATGTAAATTAGGGCAAGCCCATGACAACAGATAAAGGTCACTGACCGCATGTCATGTTGAAGAACAAAACCTTGCTAACCGCACGTGACAGCAACGGGTAACCTCCACAATCCACGCACAGCCGTCACGAATCTCCAGTCACGCCGAGGGTGACTGCCGCCATCTGCTGCCGACGCACTTTTCCCTTCGACCTCCTTACAAAGTGGAGACAAGTCCGCGCGGGGTCAGCGAAGGCAGCTGGGTGTCAGAGGGGGACAGAGTACTCGAGACTGTGGACCACTACACGTCCTCGCATGCTGGTATCGCGCACAGATCGCGTTGACAAGCGCACAGCCCTGCCCACTGCCCGACTTTCCGTTGCTCCACTTCGACAGCGAAGTGTCGTCTGCTCGCCGAGCGTCCGGACATGCGCACAGGGCCTGGCATCGCGCGGCGGCTCGCGACAAGACGGCGCGTGTGCGGATCTGTGGCAAGTCTCTTTTCCTTCAACCTAGCCGGCGACTTTCGACATGTGCGGTACGGTCTGTTATGTTTCTGTTGGAAATACAAAACACAGGCTTGCCCTATGTTACATCCTCAGTAGATCAATCCTTTTCCGGTCCCCCCCAAACGCCCACACGCGTCCACGCCCACCTGAAGATAGGTACCCGAAGATAACCACCCGACCTTGTTTCCTCCCACTGCACTCAGTGTCTGGCCAGTCAAGGCCGACCAACTTGCTGGGAGGTGTGGCGGGGTTTTCCTTGCCGGTGATTCACTTCGTTTCCCCGATGGCTGCGGTTGGCCCGCTCCAGTGCCACCATCCGCGAGATGATGAATCGCGAGTCATTTCCCTCAACTCAACAACCTGCTTACTCAACGTGTATCTACTCCTTCTCCCTCTGTATGTGTGTGAGAGGGAGATCTTCATTAATGTTTTGTTGTTATTGTTTTGGGGTTTGTTTTTACACAATACGATAAATTGATAAACTATTGTTTACTTACTAAGTGTATTTTAGGTTTAGGTTCAAATATTTCAGCGATTATTGCCTGAACTGCTTTATGAGATCGTTCTAAACCGTCCAAGACATGCTGGAAATGTCTACCCCCCTCGGCAAAGGAAAGATCTGACAAACAACATGTACATCTGCTATTGCGCAAACTTCAACGGCGTTCACAACAACAACACAATCGTCATCGTCTCACGACAGGGATAGTCCTTGGCGTCGTCTCAAGGCGTCTGCGTGCTCTCCCCTACCTACCCCCACCCTCTCTCTCGCCGTGAGCATGCGCGTACACATCCATAGACAAGAAGCACGGAGAAAGCAAATAACTGTTTTCAACCTGCACCTGAAGACCGCAGCCACGAGAGGCCCATCCTAACGTAGCACACTTCACCGTCGACCTCATAGCATTATCTCTCGAGCCATGACCCCGACCCCTCCTTAAACTTCGCTTCCTTGTAATCCTCCCTCCAACCTCCTTTTTTCCCCCTACAGGTCCGAAGTCGACCAGGAAACAGCCAAAGTCGTCTGGCGAATGCTGCACGATGTTATTTACCACCTTCCCCTCCACCCCAAGCCACTCATTAGATTACCCAAGCGGCGAGGCTGGCGTTTTTTCATCAGGTGAAGCTGGGTTGCAGTTGGCTGGAAGTTCCGGGACGAAAACGAGCCTTGTTTGCTTCTCACAAGCGATCATCTTTGGGAAAAAAAAAATGCTACCCACAAAATTGTCTATCGATGCTCTGACCGATCTCATTTCTGTCTGGATTCAAGACCGAGAAAGGACCTCAACGCTCAACATGCCTCGCAACTCTTTACAGCGTCAGACAAGACAACTCTTCACAGCGTCAGACATGACAACTCTTTACAGCGTCAGACGAGACAACTCTTCACAACATAAGTCAAGACAACTCTTTACAGCGTCAAACACCAGCTGAACACCACCTGTGAACGTGAAACTAGTCCCACAGGATATGGCTGCAGCCGAAAAGGAGGGGAGGAGGCAGTGAGGAGACGGGGGGGGGGAGGGGGAGACGGGGAGTGTCCGGGGGAGGGGGAGACGGGGAGTGTCAAGGCGTGAGATGCTCGTGGCAGCAGTCAGCAGCACAGCAGTATCACGTCCTTTGGAGGTTAAAATAAGCCGACAATACTCCAGCAGGGGCCTTAATCCTCACGGCAAGTAAGCTGACCACAGACGGCATGTGCACCGCTTTAACCTCGCTAATCCATCGGCATGCGAGGTTGGGAGGGTAGGGGGCAGACGAAGGAAGAGATGCTGCTGTAAAGGAACGAGCGACCAGAAGGGTTAAGAGGAGATGAGAAGAGAGAGTAGCAGCGCGATCAACCTGTCGCACGGCAGGTGACTGAGGACAGGAGGCTGGCAGTCGCCAGTGTCTCCTCCTCCTCCAAGTGTGCATCTTGTCAACACACACACAACTGTCCGTATTCCCGGCCACCGCTTTGCTAGACGAGCAAACAAGTGCTTTGATGTCGTTCCATTTTTTTTCCGCCTCGTTTTGAGAGGGCGGCACATCCGACTGGCCTGGTCGAGCCCGCGGACACCACAGCGCGTGTGACCCCTGCACTCTCACTGCAGCACAGAAAACGACCCCACCTTCAGCGTTCAAAGCCCCCACTGCGCGTTTTATTTTCAATCCAGAAAGAAGCAAATGTTCACGATGGCAGAAAAAAAATGTGTGTGGAAAAGTCACATGTAGGCAGGTAGAGACAGGAGGAGAAGAGATGGAGGGTCTGTAACTTGAAGAAGACTGACACTAGTTCAATGGGGAGCTACTTTTAGTGGATGGTTCAAACACAAAGCCACTACAATATGTACCCACCACACTGACTTAACCACAATGACCTAAACACACTAAGAAAGAAAAACAATTTTCTTTGAATGCAGATGTTGAAGCTCGGTTAAAGTGAGTACACTACATACATCACACTCTTCAGACCCTGAAGCCAAGTCTGACTCTGGAATCCTGTTCACCCCACCCCACCGTTGCATACCCGACTCCTATTCCTCTTCTTGGAAAAAAAAAAAACATATTAAAGGCAGCGTGCTGCACGCAACGATTCCCACAAATAATGAGAGGGGAAGAAGGAAAAGAAAGAAGAAGGTTACAAGAAATCTGTCACGGAAGGGGCGCGGGATGGGCTTTCCCATTGGCCGCCGAGTCGCAGCTTGACGCCCGCACGATCGGAACTTTCCGTACACAGTCGAGTGTTTTCGGCGAAACCGGAGAAGACTCGTATCTCTCGTTACTCAAAGGTAACAGAAATCATCCACGTTAGGACGTTATCGACCAAGACTTTCCTCGCCTACCGACGAAACCAGCGGTGGATATACCCCGCCCACTGCCGCACTCTCGTCAGCGAAAGGCGATCCCATCGCAGAATCCCAAGCCCTCGACACGATTCGCGTAACATGATGTCATGCAATTTGACTCCATGTGACCCTGGCGTGACCTGGTGTGTGACAACAACCACTGCACTGACTCTCACCATCAGTAAGTCATCAATAATGACTTCAGGGAAAATAACCGGAGCGGCACAACAAAGAAAACGAAAGTCAGGCTCCGACATCATCTACCTGTCCAGGTAGGTCCCGTTTCGCTGGTATCTGCGGCAGGTGGACAAGTCCACGTCAAGGAACGTGCGGACACTATGGCGTCACCGGCTTCGCCTGCTGGGCACCGCAAAAGGTCACGGCGTTGTGCCACTGACCCACATACCTAGTCTCCCTCGACAATCACGTTTAAAGATGGAGTGGGCTCTCAGCTGGTCTTCTTGAGAGGGCACTTCGAGGATGACGAAATGGACAATAAAAAAAACAACAAAGAGAAAGAAAAGTCGTGGACTTGTGACCCCCGAGGTCAGCACAATAGGCGTGGGCCCAATGTTGTGTTGTGGGTTGCAAGCACGCAAAGCTGCCGGAAACTTGAACAGTGCGCAGTTCAAAAGCGATGCTAAAGGTCACCAACCGTGCGTGACAGCTCCGAGTCGCACACTGACACAGTAACACCATGGTAACGTGCAGAGACGACTGCTACTCCTGGACACAAAGAACACGAACAACAAAATAAAAAGACAGCTGCTACTTCTGGACACTAAAAGAAGAGAGATAAAAGGCTTCACGGATCAGTGACATTCCTACTATTCCTCCCAACCCCTTCTCCTCTTCGCCCCGGAGTAAAAAGGGGGTACAGACACCAATACACATGCATCTTCAGACATGGACATCTACTCCCACACCCCTTCACGCCCCTAACCACCAATACCCTTATAATTCAATTTAAAAAAATCTTTAATGACATTGTCCTCACAAGTACCGAAGAATATGCGACGATTAACGAACGAGACCCTGTCAGAAATCGTGACAAATATATAAAACAGTATTTTTATTTTAATTATTTACCAATTACACCGTTTATAAAAACGTTGGTGAGACTGTGTTTCTGTAAATGCCGCAGACTGCAAGCTGCAGGTGCCCAGCATCTCCGTACGATGTCGAGCGCGACGCGAGGGCCGTAAGTCCTATCGACGCCAACGTGTCACGACAGCGGTCTCCGCGGACGTCAGACTTTCCAACAGCCGTGTGACGCTGTCAGGCACCAGCCTTGAAATCGATCTTGTCGTTTTTTGACGTCACCCGTGCCCTAGTTCTCGGAAGGAAAACACTACTGACGTGATGAGACAGACGTTAATAAAGCGGTCAACTAGCAAGGTGGGCGTGGGAGAGGGTGGGGTGGGGGCGAGTAGTGCGGCCACTTCACACTCACTGCAGCCAGACGTCATCGAACCCTCTCGGAAAGTAGAACACTCGGTCGTAGTAAAGATAAACACATGCAATACCCGCCTCCCCAACCCTGGTTATGGCTACTTGGACACCCCTAACTCACCCGGTCTTTCTCTTGCGGGTGTTCCTGGATTAGAGGGCGACAATGGAGTAAACATCAGTTCACATTATAGGACATTGTCGCAAAGAGATGCAGATAAACATCAACAATGTGTCATGGCCAAAATAAGGTGTTACTGACTTGGCAGCTCATTTGAAGTAGATATAAAACTATTTACCAAGTTGAGTTTTTAAAAAGTATCAAAAAGGAACTGAACCCCATTTTGACACCGGTTGTCATAACGGCAAAATGTACTGTTGAGAAAGATTGTAGAGACCCAAACACTTGCATCACCTAATTATACTTATGGTATACTTTGTATCCGGTGCCAAACGGACATGTTTTAAAATTACAAAACTTGTGAAGTTGGCAAGAGTTTCGTCCATTCTAGAATGTGGCTGTGGGAGTTGCGGACACATTGCACTGTTATGACTATGAAGAAAACAAACAAACAAACAAACAAACAAACAAACAAACAAACAAAAAAAAAAAAAAAATGAACAACACACAAAACTAAACAAGTCCCGTTGATACAAGCATGTTGAGTTGTTGTTGGGAGGTCAGAGGTACATATTAGGCGGATCAATAATATTCTTTGTCACTATAATAATATCTGGATAAGCACGTGTGAGCACATGCAATCGCTTTTATTCTTTGGCATCCCCCCAACTCTCTCTCTCTCACATACACACAGGATAGAGAGTCAAGATACAGACTGACAAACACACGAGTACACAGATACACAAACGCAAGGGCGGATTGTGAAATCCCGAGACGCGCTAGTCTTTCTTGTCTCCGCTCTTTCACCACATCCCCAGCAACATCCTGCTTTCGATCACTGTCGCAAATTAAATAACCTCAACCTTTGGCAATATTCCCCTTTCCCCTTCCACCCACCGCCCTGCCCGCAGCTCAAGGTTCGGCCACTAAGTGCAGAGACACACAGTCGAACAGTGCGGACAGGTGCACAGTCCAGTGGTGCTTGTTGGCATGAGGTGAGACATGTACAATGTAGACACATGTCCACAGTCCGGTGAGCACGGTGAGCAGGGAACGTGACCACCACGGCTGCTGACAGCAGCTACGTCATGGCGACAGAGGGCGTTGCAGGAGGCAGGCAGGTCCACGTGAGGACGGGCTGCACGTGCCCTCATCTCTCGGCACGTGCAGGTAACACCTGCTGGCACCATGGCGGCTTTTGTAAGCAGAATCACACATCAATCGTCTGCTTCCACAGTCTCATGCCTCCTGCAGGAAAATTACACAGACACACACAGGGTCCACCTGCACACTGCTCGAACACACACAGATTATAGGGTCGTGGGATTCCAAGAGTCGTGGGAGTGCACTCAGTGATGATAACTTATCAGGCCATGATTATCTTCAACAGGTTGTCGTACCCAATCGTCACACAGTCACCCCCCCCCCCCCCTATACACACCATCACCACCACCTGTAAGAAGGGGTCTTTGAGGTAGCCTGGTACAACAATAATACAAACACAAAACATCTTTATTAATCCTGTTCAAGAAATTGTTGATCTGCCAACGTTACCATTACATAATAATGAGATGTTACATGATACCTCAAGCATGACATTAAATATAAACATACATAACAAACAACCAGAAAAACCCGAGGACCCAGCAATGTGAGAACCTCCAGTCAAAGACGCGTCCTAGTCATCATTCGATTGTTTATGTGGATAGTCGCTCGTCAACCACGTGATGTCCTCATTATCTAATTTCTCGTGGCGGAGTCCAAACACCTTGCACCACGCTCAGCAGCTGACCTCTGACCTTGCGTATGCGACGCTGTCCTGTCTTTAGCGCCATCTTCCGAAACTATGTGATCGAATGTGATACTTGTTTATGATTGGGGGAGTTTTAAGCCGATGTCAGAAAGTGAGCCAGCCTCATGGCGAGCGAATCAGGTTTCACATCTTGAAACTGTGTGCCGAAGACCAGATCCGACCCCATAACCTCTGACCCTTGTTGAACTTGATGACAAGACCTATATCTGTTATGTTAGCGGGTGCCCTGTGGCGTCTCTGCTCCCATTGTCCACCAGGGTTTCCGATGTCACAGACCGGTCTACTCTAGCTGATGCTGATTGCTAGAGAACAGAGAGGACGAAGAATGAGAAAAACGTGGCGGTGCACTATTGTTACTTTCCTTTCCCAGAAAAATATTCGTTTATCTGACACGACACAATTTCAATGGACTATCTCAGGTGAAGATCAATGGTGTCAGCACCCAGCCAGGAGAAAAAGTGCATTTATACTTTCTTCTGCTTATCATCTTATCTTACATAATTGCATCTAAAGCTTCATCATCACGCGTCACTTTGTAGGTACAAACCAATCTAGACTACCCCCTCGGATTCAGAAGCCT
The DNA here is from genome assembly GCF_003073045.1 of Pomacea canaliculata. Taxonomy (NCBI): domain Eukaryota; kingdom Metazoa; phylum Mollusca; class Gastropoda; order Architaenioglossa; family Ampullariidae; genus Pomacea; species Pomacea canaliculata. The sequence continues at coordinate 20,347,150 of NC_037597.1, forward strand.
GCCACCAAGGTCTGGCATGAAAGAAAGGCGCTGGTTCAACTTCGGGGTCAGAGGTCAGGGGACGAGTTTCGACTTCTACAAACCTCTGCTCATCTGCACCACCGACCCCTACTGGTGTCTGCATCCATACATCAGACTGCATCACCGACCCCTACTGGTGTCTGGATCCATACCTCAGACTGCATCACCGACCCCTATTCAAAATCCAACTCCCTCTGCCTGTCACGCCCGCCTCTCCCCCTCACCCATCCCTGTATCTGCGCGTGTCTGCATCGATGCACGTGCTGGGGCGCCGGTTGGCTGTCTGCTGGTGTCTCCGTGTGAAGACGCAATTTCCTGTTATGAAGACTTTCTAGCGGCCTGTAAGTGTACACGCATGCACTTGGGGCCCGTAACGAGCAAAGAGACCAGAAGTGTCCTTGATTTACGCAAAGACACAAAGTGGGCAAAGTAGCTAACTTCACCCCCCACCACCACCACCACACACACAGACACACCACCATCCTTTCCTCTGCGGCAGCAGGCATTCGTTTGGATTCACCATCCAAAAACTGCTGACGTTGTGGAACCTTGTACGGCCTCACCAACGGACCACTTAGGCGAGGGGCCAGGCGAACTCGCCGAGGGCAACAGTTGTGACGAGACACGCAGCAGGGCGGCAAACACTGGTAGCAACTTGTCTGGCCCCCACGTCTGGGCTGGCTCAAAAGCCAAGGGGATAAAAAAACCAACAATCGAAAAGGGCGGCAATAAATCGCCATTTTATGTTGCCTAACGTCTGACTTCAACGGCAACAACCCGCCTCTTGCGACAACGCCCGCCGCTCCGCAATGTCGCTCGTCACTCGGGCTTCTCCGTTCGCGGTGGGTTTTCGACGATAAGAACATATTAAAACTTAAATTTTAAAAAAGTAGAATGGTTTTATTCCAAAAAAAATATTTTTTAAGACATTTTGATGCACTGTACAAAAATTTTATCGACTTATTACAAGAGGCTTTCTCTTCAAAATGAAAAAAAGTCGGAGCTTGTCTTGTTTTATTAACAGTGATCAATAATTGTATTTATCACAATCACCTTCGAGGAAGAACTGAAGGTGTTCGAAAGCAAATAAGAGGCCGTGTGATAAAGTGAAACGACGATGAATTCTTTCAGCGGTTTGGATTCTTCTTTGTGTCCTGTATGTTTGTATGTTTGTCTTTTATTACTTTTTTATGCTATATACATTTATCGTTATTATTTCTTCAACAAACTGTTGTCACCAGAATTGTTGAAAAGAAACTAAACTTGGAAACGCTTCAAATGCTCATCGACTGACAATATTTTATTAAATTTGCGCCAACTTTGTTTTCACACATAATGTACTCGTGTATATATTAACCGGTATTTTGCAAACGAAGTTATACCGGTAAATCGTCTCCTCTGGTGGTCACCTCTAGGTAGTGGTCAGCGACGCCCCGTACCTTCCACGAAGCAGTGACAACCCGCTCACCTGAAGGAGACGTCACACAGCCAGCTTCCCAGCAGGTGCACCATCGTGACATCACATCTGATGCTCGACTGTGGCATCACACGGTTTAACGGCCACAGTTTAGCACTTTCACCGGCCTGATCTGTCTGGGTCAGCCGTACTTTGTGTCTTGACAACGTCAACGGCCGCGTCTGACGCGAGGTCACAACGGTCCTAAGCTACTTTGAGGGCCAGCTGCACGCTCTTTGATTAAATCTTCGCCGCCAGGCCGGGCTGAGCAGCTGCAGGGGGTGGGGTGGCGGCACCCCGATAATTACCGCTGCCTACCCTCGACCCGCAGATAAACCCTACGACCTTGTTGCGCACCGTGTCCCCTACGGCGTCAGCCGCTTGTCGATGCACTTAAATGAAGGTCTCACTGCGCAGGGTCTGACTCTGAGACCCCAATTCCTGCTGTTCCCAGGCTCGAAGGATGGGTTAAAACAAGGAGTAAAAACCAAAAGACGTCAAACCAGCTGTCAGGGCCTGCTGATGCTAGACCGGCCTGATGATCCCCTAATGCCAAAAAAAAAAAAAGAAAAAAAACAGTTGACAACAATTAAAAAAATAAAGCGTGGAGAGGCCAGAAGTTGGCAGGACTCTGAGGGAGAGGGGCGGGGACAATTATTGGGGTTAAATTGTATAACGATGTGCAAGTGCTCGGGGGTGGGAAGACTTTAAAAAGGCTTTTGACAGGGTCTGCTACGAGGGGCTATGGCACGTGATACGAAAATTCGACATGAAAGAAGGTTTCGTCCAAGTCATCGAAGCGCAGTTCCAATCCTGCTGTAAGGATGTGAAACGTGGATCCTGCTTGCCTACAGAAGAATCCAGTCATTGGAGAACAAGTGTCAGAGGAGGCTGCTCCGGATCTTGTGCCGAGAACATAACCAATGGCAATGAAACACGGTTGCCACACTTCTAAGACACCAGGAACCTCTACTTGAAACAGTGCTAGGTACCAATCAAGGGACGAATGAATGGAGAAGAGTGGAGAAGGGGAGAATTATTACGGGTTTATTACGTGACGACAGGTGCGGGGGAAAGGTGGGAGAGGGATTGTGCAACTCAGCATAAAGCATGAAGAGCTCGACTTCACAAGTAAGAAAAAAAAGGTGTATGTGGGTGGAGTTGGCAGACGATTAATCTGTCGCCAGTCAAGGGTTCTAGCAAAAATGCTTACGCAGAAAATTAAAACAAACAAAACTCCCAAACCATCGTCTCCTGCAGCCACAGATAGAGCAGGGAGTTGGTGGCGGGGGCGGACTGCAAGTTAGCTTGATAAATTGGACTGATCCACAACGAGGCTCCATGGTCCACACGTGTTTGTTGGTGTCGGGGACTGAAGACTGGGGCAAAGGGTGAGGATGGTCCTGCACAGGTAATCTGGTGTGAGTGGCTAATCAATGCATTGCTTACAGCTTCCATGTTCAGCTTGGAACAACAAAAGATTACTATGATTATCATCATCATCATCATCATCATTATCATACACACGCCTGGAAACGCTGACCTAGCCCCAGGCAGAACGAGAGGGATTTTGAGGGTCCGGGCAGCACGCGACCCACCAGTCGATCTGCACAACCGCATGGGCGTGGCAACATGGCGACCGCGAGCTTCTCCACGTTCGCAACATGCAATCGACAATAAACCCCTGGCTCTGTGTGTGTGTGTGAGAATTATGTTGGTTTGGTCAAGCATCTGTCTCCTAGCTAACATCATGCGCGGAAAGGAGATACAAACGTTCATGCAAACCAACCCAGACGATCTGGCGGGTAGTGCAGGTAGTAACATAACTCAAGCATTACATCTAATGCTGGTGTCTGGTTAATGCACACAGCGCCCCCATCCAACAATGCGCGACGACTAACGGCAAAGAACAACTTTTGGCAATAACTCAAACTCCTTTCAGCCATTCACAGCGACGGGGACAGACGAAATGTCGAAACACTGGCTTTTGAAGAGGCCACCAGAGGCCGGGTGTACAATCGCACTAATTGTGCGCACGGCCCCAGGATGTCTGTGCATCGTCTCCGTGATGTCTGATTTGCAGCCGGTCGGACAGGAAGTAGATGGCTGCTGCTGAGGTTGCTGTTTACGGTCCTTAGCTACAGCACCCCAACCTTCCCCACGACACACACACAAATAAGCGCAAGATGGCCGCCTGATCACGTGGGCAGGAAGGCCAGACAATGGAGACGTGGTCTTCATCAGTGACAAAGACTCATACACAGCACAACTTGTATTACTGGACTGCTGGCAGACGATTTATTCAGTTAACTACTAAAACGAGGCCAGATGTGTACAAAGCTTCCGGTTTATTCACATTCATTGTTAAGGCTCGCCGAGACTAACAGCGGAGAAGTTCACAAGAGGCTAATCGTTGGTCATGGCAGACAGACAGCAGTCCACCTATACACGTCCGTGTACACAGAGTTATATCAACTCCGCGGACTCTCTCGTCGTCCTTATCCGTGACGTCCGTGAAGTTCTCGAATGTACGATTATATTTGTCGCCAATGTGGACCGATTCTAGCAGGGATTGTGAAGAAGAAGGTGGAAGCAGGGAGGGAATGGGTGTTTAACAACAACTAAGGGTATATGACGGCCTTGCAAACAGGTGCCACACGCAGAGAAAAAACAGCGTGCCCGAGAAAGATCCGAACCCAGGACAGCTAATCCTCACTACACTGGCGAAAAGCGCTATCGTTGCGTCAACGGACCAGAAAAGAAATCTGCCTACAGGCTGGCTGTAGACCTCCTAGGTTTGCGAGTGCCGATATATACAGCTTCGCTTCGACAGCTACCTCCGAGGTTTCTGTACCTCCTGTTTATAGCCAAGGCCACAGGAGCGCATGCTATCGATTGTTGGAAGTACGATGCTCTGGCCATTTCATTATTTAACCGGAGAAATACCAGATGACCTCCCCACCCCCACTCTTCTTCGTCACTCCTTCCAACCCCCAAAAACCCAAACAAGAAAAAAAAATCCGTCCCTCGTGAACGGATCTACACGAAGCGCACGTGCATACCCTATATCCGTCAGGAATTCAGTTCGCAGCTTACCGCACCTAGCACACAACCTTCTCTGGCACCAAGTCAGCTCGGAGATTCACGCACATCTTTGGGATTCCATCGTCCCCCTCCACCCTCTCAGAAATATCGACAAGCATTTAACCCTACGATAACCTGTGGTTAGCTGAGCATGTAGGTAGTCAAACATTTTTTTAAAAAGCTTTAGAGACAAAAGAAGTGGTTAAGATTTCCATTTCTGTCACTGCAATGCGATCTGTCTACCAGCAACAGTCGCATTAGAGTTCTAAAACTTTGGCAAATTAGCCACAGGGTGTGCATCCTTTATGCCCTGCACCAACGCTGGGACACGTGACCTGCACCACGCCGCCTGTCAGCAGGCCAAATAGTCTTAGGAGGTTCCGTGCACAGCTTCAGAGCCAAAGATCCCGGTTCGACCATCTACCCTCCCGTCTTCCCACCCTCTCCCATCTACCTGCCTTAGCAGTGTTAGCAGATGGGTTCCATCTTTCCTGGATCGCTTCCATCTACCCGGCTAACCAACTTTCAGTTCCCAGTAGGCGTGGGACCTTCACCCTGCCCCGTAGCCACTGTCCATCAAACCAAGCACATGCCGCGCCTCTGTCACGAGAAGACTACACCCCATGTACACCCATGGCTGGAGGTGGTGCTACCCCAGAATCTTCGTATTCTGCTGCCAAGCTGCTTAACACACCGCTGCACACAACACGTACCCTATAAACCCGAGCCTACAAGTCATTACAGCAAATACAACTGTGCTTCATGCACCCAGGGAAAAACCCACATTTGTCTGAGATCACGTGATGTTTTGGGGTGGGGGATGGAAGCAATGGGGTAGCATAAAGCGTCAGAAGCCGCACGAGAGACCGTCAACACTACTGCCCTGTTCAGGCCTGACCACAACGAGGCTGGTATCTAGCCAATCTAGGTATCATCTAGGTATTTGATCCCAGGAAGTCGGTGTGTGTCTTTGTCCTTTTTTTTCTTCATCTGTAGCGACCTTCACGTAACGATACTGAGATACGTCACGTGACCCAGGGCTTGCTACGATCGAAGGACAACCTGCCGAGCGACACAACTGTTTCGCATCCTCGTTCTCTGCATGTGAAGTCTTATGCATATCTAACTTCAAATCCATTGATGATGATGATGATGATGATGATGATGAGGAGGAGGAGGAGGATCACACGTTATGCACGCTCATGGTCAGGACAGGGTCACATGCGATCTGCTGTGCGACACCCTCGTGTTCAGATGCAACGATTAGCGATCAAAGACAGGTTTCCACTCCACCCACCAACTCCTGTTCTCCCGCCTCCACCCCGTTCACACATTGCAGTCCCGGTCGTTCACCTCAAACCATCCCCACCTGCCGGCACCAAACCTTCCTCCCTCGACTTCGGCGCTACTGATGACGGTTGCGGTGAAAAGTATTCAGGCGTGAAGTAACGGTCCTCCTGACCCCCAGCCTGGTGGCTGATCGAAAGTCGCTGATCCCGTTATCAGCTTTATCGCGCGCGTGCACGTGCGTTCCACAATAAGCTGCAGAAGCTGCATCGTCACGATTCCACTCTTTAGTCGGTAACTGCTCACCCGTCCGGCCCCGTCTGTCCTGATGTAACGGTCAACGAGAGACTGCGCCGTCTACCCCTCATTGGTAAAGCATTTGTTGCAGCCTAACATTCCAGTTCTGGAGGAGCCCGTGCATTCCATTCTCCACATTCCCAGCGCGCAACCCGCTGTGTGGATTCGGTCTGCACACTCAGTGCTTGTATTCCCGTCTGCAGATTACGAGTTGGTGCAGTCTGTCCATTTCAGGCCGTTACTCAACTTTGTATATTCCATTCTTTACGAGTTTATAATTTATAATACTGTACATACATCATTAGATACACATGAGTCGTAGAGTATTTTCCGACCTGTACCCTTCAAACCCTGCGCATTCCGAAGTATACACCACGTGTCTGTGAATGGTGACTGTGTACCTGACACGTGAACGAGCTCAAATACTCTTCACAGCAACGACATCCACCCCACCTCCCACACCCACCCAATACATGGGGGGTGAGTTACCGTCGTTTTCCTTGCAGAGATGATCTCCCTTATTCTTGGTCTCGCCAGCACGACCCTGGCATCAGTGAGACTAGCATACGGCACTGCGCGCCTACAAACAAACAAACAAACAAACAAACAAACAAACAAACAAATTTCTCTCCATCTCCTACCCATTTTAAACGTCGTGAAGGTGATCAGCTGTGACACTGCAGTCTGCGCATTACTTCTAAACTTCACGGCCACCATGCCGGCCAGCCTGACAAACATGCTAACTAATAGAAAAGCCGGGGGCGTGGGTGGTGGGTAGGTTTCCTCGTCACTAGAAGGCGGCACCCCACCTCTCCACTGTACATGTTTTCAAAATCGATTGCCTTCCCCCCCCCCCAACCCCCATCACAGAAAAAACAACCGTGGGACATGGCATTTTTTACAAGCTCGGCCTAGTGTCGGGGCGGCCTCAAGAAGCGAATCTAGTTTCCCGATCCTTAACGAATAACTGGCAGCTACTGGCTTTAATGTTACTCTCCGGATTTCTTTCATCGAGTTTATTTTGCAGCCGGCACGAATTTCTGCCTCTCATTTGTTTTCGTAGAGAATCACTTCTACATTATTCTTTCCTTTTTTTTCTCTCTCTCATCCAAAAGGCGTGCACTCCGCCTAGAACTCGAGCTGCACATGCAAACAGTCGACTTGCATTAGGAGATTGCACAGGTAATATAACAGCCTACCTTTGACCTTTCAGGATGCCATTATGTCATCCCTGGCTTTCGTTTGCATCGTGTCTCCTGTCGATTGCCTCGTTACCTTCATGTCTATCGCTGATTTACGACTCGCTTAGCTCTTCTTTTAATGCGGGCGGAAAAAAGCGGAAAGGTGGGATGGGAGGACGGCGGAATAAAGATCACCTGTAGTCTGACCCACATCTACTGATACCCGCCTCGCCTTCTTCCTGAGAGATGAAGGGGGGAGTGTGAGTGGATGGAAAACTTCAGGTGTTCGTCTTCGAACTTCGTTCTGGTTTTAAAGCCGATTCTTTTCTCAATCACTGTTGGCCTGTATCAGACAACGATCTCATTGGCTCCCTTTGGCCTGTGGTGCTCCAAGGCAGAAAAAAAAAAAAACCCCGACCCCACCCCCAACAAAAACTAAACCAAAACAAAACAAGAAAATGAACCAACCCCCAAACAAAACAAAAAACAAAAACAAAAAACAAAAACCAAAAACAAAACAAACAAACCAACATAAACAAAAAACAAAACAAGAAAACGACTCAAACCCCCAAACAAAAATAAAACAAGCCCAAACAACAACAGATGAATCTACTATCAAGATGGCTCTCTCTCTCTCCATCTCCTACCCATCTTTAACTTCATCCACACGCATACTCCTAAGGTCTAGGATGAACTGTCGGGTGGTGTAGATATCGACAGGTGTGTCACCATAGTGGAGAGACACAAAGGTAGTTTAGTGTCTCGCCTGCAGGCTAAACGCGGGTAGAGGGCGACTTAGCAGGCGGACTGCCAGCTCACGGAATAGCACCAGCACCACTAGAAACACAACACAAACACAGACCGTTTGATCTTCATTCTTGGCGGCCATTTGCGGATCCAAAGACAGTCTGTTTATCACTTTACTACTTTCGGTGAAACGTACGCACGCGCGTGCACACTCACAACATACACATACACAACGCTAGCGTGCAATAAATCTACATTCTCCCACCGTCAACAGAATTCCCACCATTAAAAAAAAAACAATCAATTATGTGATCAGTTATCTGAGAGGCTGTTGTGTTTGTTCATGTCGCACCGGTGCGTGCACGTGCACTTTGCCAGGCTGCGCAGCCAGGCGGTATGAAGAAAGAAAGTTGCGCACGCAGGCGGCGCGCATCACACACACACACCGCGGGTGCGTGTATTGGAAGGGGGGGTGGTGGGTGGGGGAGGGGGAGGGGAGGAGAAGAGAAACTCCTCGCTTCATGTCGTGGGATGCATTTCCGTCGACCTTGGCAAAGATTGCCGGCGCTGTGAGCGCAGTCAGACACAATGTGGGGCCAGTGAACGGCCTGGTCGATGGCGAGCAGGCAGACAAACAACTGCAGGCAGCACGAATGACTGACTGCACGTCCCAGCTCGGCACGCACGCACACACAAATACATACAGACATTCACAAAAACGCACGCGCAGCGCACACACACGCGCGCGCACAGCGGGATAAGCATTCACATGTGCAAACGACAGACCGTGAAAATCGCTGAGTGGAAAATGAGACGATGGGTAGCGATTACCACTGATGGTAGGTAGGAATAGATAAACGAAACTTTACAGGTATATCTGCTATGACACAGTCAAAAGCTGACGTCACTACCGGCGACTGAGCTCTGCTCACCCACTCCATCTAACTTTATTGTGTTTGGAGCTGTGGTTAGTTTGAAGCACATGATCTTGTGATAACGATGTGAACATATTTAACATTTACAACTCCGCACTCCATCTCGCACATGACAGGACATCCACTTCGACTGGTGTAAACATAAAGTACAAACATAAAAGCCCGAGGCTAGCCCTAGAAAACCCACAAAACATCAATTCTCGTCCGTTCTGTCACCTTTTCAGGCAAAAGATTTACCCACATTTCCGTTGACTGGCGCATCGAGTGCAGCACACGACAGCTGCACCTTGCCGCCAGTTGTTGCTGCAGCAAGCCCGTACGGTAGCGCTTGGATAACCACCCACCAGAGTATGGTGGCCAGTGTTCACTTTATTAATTAGAAACTTCCGCTCTAACCAGGTCTGCCGCATATGACTTGCATTTGAAACACGTGACTCTAAAAACGGCCTTTCTATTTTTAGTAGAGATGCGAGCAGAAACCCTGCTGCGGATAATTATAACAGAGGATAAGACTATTATTAGTGAAGCAGAATCGGGTAACGATGATGTCATGAAATCTTTTAAAAAGAAATAATACAAAACAGACCATGATGAAATACAAAATTTTAAAAAACTCAGCGAAAGACTATTTAAAGAGATGACGCGGAGGAACTGTGAGTAGAAACCATGACTGGTGGGGTGGGGTAGGAGTTGAGACACCCGACCTGCAGCAGTCTCGGCTGGCGATGTGAGACCGCGAGAAAGAAAAATGGCGAGGACAGGGTAACATAGTCAGTACTCTAGCCTCAAATATCCGCTATTCACTTCCTCCCTCACACCATTCATCCCCCCACCTCACACACACACACAACCCTATGACACCTCCTCCTGTGTGTACTTACATATCCTTCTGGGTACGTTAACCCTCTGTACCCTCAGTCTACTGCGACCACGTTAACCCACCGTAAAACCACGTTAACCCACCGTAAAACCACGTTAACCCACTGTAAACTGCATGGTGTCAAGACGCAGTCTACCTACTGCACTATGCTTATAGACCTGTTTCTTTGAAACCGCATAAACTTTCTGAACTCGTGTGCTATTCAGAAGGTGCCTACCCCTGGTGGTAATTTTAAACTATGACATCATGAAAGGGAAGAAACCCCGACACCCAGCCTTGCACACGGTGTACCATCCAGACATGCCAGTGCCTCCGAGATGCGATCTGGATTATCACTGCACTAGCGGGGACACCCCACCCAACTGTCCCGTTAGGAGGCAGGGTACCTCTTCTCAAAGTCGGTAGATGACTGGGGTGGGAAATGGGGGTCGAGGACTACCGGTGGCCCAGCTTATCTCACGAGTGTCTGCTTGACACAAGTGGTGCAACTGAGTGAGCAGGGACCTGTAGTAGACCTCATGGGACTAACATGCTCACAGGTACAACAAACAACAGACTGCGTTCACAGCAGCGGCGGCTTGATAACACCATCAGTAAAAGCCACAGCGGCCAAGACGGTTAGAAATGACTTTCACACGCGCACATGGAGGTGGGCGCTCCATTGACCTGCACACATCCCACCTCGCGTGCAAGATATACACATAAACTTCAGGCTCTGCGCGCGCAAGTCCCAACGGACCTTTCCAAGCTGACAGTCGGTGGCTATAATCCCGACGTAAACATGTTTTTATCGTTTTATTTTTTGTGTTTATCGAAACTGTTTGTGGCTTGCCCGCCGCTTATGAGCACCTTCCATGAATAAAGACAAGAGTCTTCCTCTTTAGCATACAAAAGCAGTTTATTGTTCCTGCGAAGAAATGGAAAGAGAAGAAATATTTTACTCAAGCATGGCTAAAAATAAAAAGGTGGTGGTGGTTGTGGAGGAGGAGGAATTGGGGAGAAGGAGGAGGAGAGGGCAGCCACAAAATTACTCAAATAACCGTCAGGCGCTCCATTACCTTCAGAGGGCGCGACGGGCGCCGCACACACACACACACACGTACATGCAGACACGACATGCAAGCGCGCGCGCACGCTCTACATACGCGCTGAATGCTCTGCACAAACAGGCGCCGGCTTGCATGTGCACCTCCCCTCCAGTGTCGATACACAGCCTGCCAGTGCACTAAAGGGAAGGAATGGGCCTGGGGAAAAAAGGGAAATTTTTTTGAGGATGACACAACGGTCCCGCCGAGGTTGTCAACAATCTTAGGCAACCGGGGCCGGGACCTTCACCGAATCGCTGTAGTCCATCTGTGTAGGTTTATTTCCTTCTGTGACCTCAAAAAAAGCCACCATTGCTACGACATTTGACTCTTTCCCCAAACTTTCCACAGTTTTCAGGAAATTAGGAAGTATGCTGCAAGCCTCTGGGTGTTTTGCTGTCAACGGTATTAGCTTTATTTTTTTGGAGAGCCTCGGTGAGCATATGTAACACGTGACAGGGAGGAGCGATGGCGTGCTGTTACTCGGGAGTTCGAGGGAGTGCTCAGCTGTCGTGTGACACTGATGGTTGTAGTCCCACCTTTGGAAGACGGGTTTGGGTGCAGGAGCTCTTGCTCCTCGGAGAGGACATTGCCAACAGACGACAGCTGTGTAACGACTCCGTTGCGCTCTCGCTGTGGTAACTAAACTGTACCGACGGGAGGTATCCCATAATAATATTTTCTACAGCATCAGCATTGCAACATCTGTCCTGCCTGCATCAACCGACCTGTCCTAACCTTCACCACGGTGTCAAAAGATTTACAGCTATTTGGGAGGAGAGAGAGATAGCTCATGTACGAGATAACCCCTCGCGTCGTTGTCGAGATACAGACCTACAATCATCACCACGCGCAGGAGGAGGCCAAACTCGTGACGTCAAGGTTGTACACCGATATGCCTCGTTAGAATACGGTGGCAGCTCTCCCACTGGCTGCGACAGCCTTGACTAAGAAAATGCATGTACAGTGTATATGTTTTTCTGACGTGCGTCTGTGACCTCTTTCTGTGCATGGTGACCTATGCAGACTAAGATCTCGAGATTTGAGAACTGGGCGAACACTGGTGGTGGTGGTGGGGGTTGGGGGAGTTGTGGCATTCATCCAGATCTGGGGAAACACTATCTTGTACTTAATATAGTCATCTGTAACAACGTATCAATCCAGCTAACCCTCCCTGTCCATCTGCACAGCGGTACATCCCTGCAACAGTAACTCTGTAGAATCAACTTGTATTCTTATTACTGCAAACCCTAATAGGGGTGGGCCCCTCCACACAACACCTGCCCCGTTATACTTTTTTCAAATGCGCTAAATATAGCAAACTTTCATCGCCTTACACCCTGTCGCCGCAGTCAAGTCGCACAGATGTTTCTGTTGAACGCTAGACATAATAATCTGTCACTACTTTTATCGTGGAGGAACAGCATCGAGGGAAGGAGGAAAAAATGAATAGTTATTCTTGTCTTCTTGAGCGGTAGACGCCCCTGGTGCCTGCAGCAACTTATCTCGCGCTCGTGCTGCTGCACAGACATGATCATCAGCACGTGTCTGGCTTCGCCGAAGAACATTCTGGCTACAGGGATGAGGATGTAGCTCGTAATGAACTGTGCATTCATTCAGCAGCAAAGACTTCAGTGTGGTCCTACATCAGGAAACTCTCTTTACACAAACACAGCATCAACAGGGAAGGTGAGTGGCACATATTCGCGACGGCTAAAAAGAAAATGTTACAAAAATCATGGGACAATCAGAAGACAGAATATCTTCCCACCCATGTTTGACTGTCGAACACAGACAGCGCGGGAAAAAATTACTCTATGGATGAACAAGAATCTACGAAACATAAAATTACTGCAGATTCCTTAACGACAACATATCAGAGTAACAGAAGCAAAGATTCCAGACACATAAAACAATGAAGTAGTAAGAAAATCTGACACGATCTGAAAAGTGCAACCACAAAGAACAGTTTTGTCCCCGTTACATCCCCACCCCACCCTAAGGTCTTCCCTCCCCCACCCTGGAAAGAGCATGCCTTTCTAATCATATGATGTCCGCATACAGCATGCTTGTTTATGATTCCCTCAACATACAAGGTGGTAATACGCAGCGGCTACATGCCTGCGGAGACAAACAAGAACATTCGCAGTTAACGCCGCTAACCTCGCCCTTCCGCTCCCAAGAAACCTTTCCCCAGATGTGCGGCCACACGTCGTCTCTCGACTGAGTTGAAAGATCAAGGTTAGCAGGTGGTGGTGGTGGTGGTAGTGCTGGGGGCAAGTCGAGTTTCCGCTTCGGTAAGATAAGACTAAAGGTCGAAGGTATCGATTCCATACATTAATTTAAAAAAAATGTCATAGTTTCAAGTCCCGCAAACACACCTTTGCAGCGTTCAGCTGTCATTACCAAACAGCTACATACGGGCAACTGTCCACAAACTGATTCTAACAACCATCATGGTCACTGGCTTACCCGCGCTGTCCACACTGATGACGACATCTGGGGACAAAGGCGGCGCCGACATGATGCCCTCGCTCCTGGCGCTGTCTTCGGCCGAGTCCAGATGGTCGAAGCGAAAGTAGCACGTGCAGTCCACGTGGGTCTTCATGTCCTCCTCCGACCCCTCCACCCTGACCGCACGGTCACGGCGCACAGCACCGCAGCACCGAGAAAAGCTGCACGCCAGGCCAGCACCGTCTGCGGTCACAGCAAAGTTCACCGACCGCCGCACAGCACAGCAGTGTCGCACACAGTCGTTACGGCAGCGTTCACACAACCGACACTACTGCTGCACTGTGTGGCCGGGGTAGTCCCCGCAGGGTGTTACGTCTGCTTGCTCTTGCTGTCGCTGTTACTATGAGTAGTAGTAGTTGCCGATCAAGCTGTTGGTGGCTTGTCTCTACATTTTACACCGCGGGCAAAGCAAGAGCAGACGCGGCTCCGGGAATCGATCTGCTTGGCGAAGGTCGTCGACTTCGTCGGGGTGGCGACGAGAAAGGGATTGCCGCCCGAGCTGCGACAGCAACGACCTCCACCACCAGCTCCACGACCGCTCCAGTCCTACTCCCGACTCAGCGAGTTGCTTGCATCATTTGGTACGCACACCGCACGCTGGCACCAGTCTCGGCGAACCGGAAGCACTTGCAACTTTCGCTTTCAGCAGTGCACGTCACCCCATGCCTCAACCTGCCGTGCGGCCTGGCATGCCACGCGCTACCGTTGCAGCAAGCAGGGTGCGGCGGAAGGCTACAGTTCTGGCGGCAGTGTATCCAGGGAAGACTTTCACGGATGAAGAGGGTTATTCTTTAGTTTTCTTTATCACTTAGTCTGCAATAAATCCTCTAATCTTGGGGCAGACATTTTCACTGCGGCCTACAAAGACAAAAGAAGTTCATAGACTGTTTAAGGCTTATCTTTATCTTATGATCTTTGAACCCTTGGTGACGGGCGAGATGGTGTGCGTGTGTGTGTGAGAGAGAGAATGAGAAACGAAAGACTAAGCACAATTTCGGTCCACAAAAAGACGGGTTTGGACTCGTTTCTCACAAAGAAGTTCACCTGCTGTACAGTTCAAGTGAACATGGACGCGGCACCAAAGCACACGCACACACCTACACTGTCTTCTGTATCTTCACTGTCTCCCGGTGTCCATGTGTGTTACACGCCGCATGCAAATGAACCTGGGGGTCACGCGCGACTGTTTTCCCAACGGCACATATCGTAGGCGAAGGTCAAAACCATGGACACGTATTGTTCACAGGTTCACCGATCCCTCCTCTCTGTAGGGCACCCGCAGCTGACGATCGCCAGTGAACAGTGAGCGCCCATCGCGCGACGTCGGGAGCAGCTCACATGAACAGTCTGTCCCGCCCCGCGCCGATCGGTTGGCGTTCAGCCGGCTGCCCACATCGCACGACCAACTCTCGCCAGGACGAGAACATCGGAGGGCGATGTTTGGACCTGAACGTTCAGTCAGACCAGCTTCTAAAAGAAAGATACTGGGACAAGGGAGACCGCATTATCGGTGACACGCCTGGCGAAGAACTAGGACACACCAGGTCTTCTATAAGTTCAAGGGGTCAGAAGAATATCTGTCCACGGCCAGAACTAGTCGAAGACAATAGAACACAAAGTGGGGTGATGGTGGGGAGAACTGGCGTTTTGCGCCGAGCCAGCATCTAAGACTACATCACGGCAAGGCAGCCAGCCCTGTAAACACCTGCCAATGCAGAGAAAGAACAGATTGCCCGAGACGAGAGCTGAACCCAGGACAGGTAACCTTCACTGTATTTTGTGACGGGCTGGGAATGGAACGCAGTTCTATCTCTTTGTACAATGGAAGAAAAACTTAAATGGATTTTTCACTCCCGACTAATTAAACTTTAGCGTAAAACTTGTAGGAGAGAAAACGGTCAATTTATTCCACACACCTGTGCCAATAATAAATGTCAAACAACTGAGTATGCTTTGAGTCGTCAACCCTCATGACTCTCAGCCCTCACCGCTAGAAAAAAAAAAAACCCCCAAACATCCGAGTCCCTAGGCGCTGCACTTGTGTTCTCGGGTGTAAACGGGTCATCACACCACTTATCTCAACAAACGCAGTTCGTTAGGGCTTTGACTAGCAAATTGAATCCCGCACTTTATTAATAGCTTGCAGGGAAGAGCGGTTCAAGTGGGTAAACTGTCTTGTGATAAGTGAGCAATGTGCATAGAGTCACTGGCTTAGTCAAGCCACAGATGAACATTTGCACACAGCCACTTGCCGGCCTGACAGACAGACTGTCAACGTGCATAAAGGTCTCGTCTGACAAACTGTCCCCGATCTGTAAGTGATAAACAGCTGTCAGCACCACAATACCCGGTTTTGTCAGTGCAGATATGTTAGAATTCGACGAAGGGCACTTGCTGGCCATGACCACAGTTGGTTGATATTCTCATTGATGCTGTTTTACAATGGCATGTGACTGGCTTAGAGTATTATTTAACGCAAAATAGAAAGCATCATAAATCGCCAAATACATGTTGACAGAATTTGTAGGTTCTTTTTACAGCATTTGAATGGAAGACTCAAGCTGTGATCATATTCACGGTTGGCTTGAAGTCAGGAGGCCAATGAGAGGCTTAATTCAACGATCGTCCTGAGCTGAGCGAATCTGCCAACAAGGAGCAGGAGGACATGTTCCGCGGACACATCGTCTGAACCTGTCCTCAGCATGTGGCTGCCCGGCGCAAGCCCAGCTTCCAGACATGCAGCTCCTCGTACGGTGGAGTGAATGGGGGGTGAGGGAAGGGTAAGGGGGGGAAGAACAAGTCCAAAGACGAGGAGTTCCAGATCCATACTCCAGCCCTGCCTTTCCTCCTCCGCGGCTCCCAGCGTGCAAAATTGTTTCCACCCCCACCCCCCGGGGGAGCGCCTGATCTGACCCAGTTTCGGGGCTCTGCCCGCTTTCTGGGTCAACTGAGCTATTTTTAGCTAAAAGCTGGAAGGAGACTGGAAGGTCGCAGAATGTCATAAAAATATCCCAGATTAAAAAAAAAATTTACAAGTTGCGTGGTGGGGTTGGGGTGGTACTGGTGGAGAGGTCAAATTGTATTTTGTACATACAGCAAGCTGTAGGCACCTTTGTCCACACGACAGCATGCATCCACACGCCTGTGTTGTCGGCTATACCGCTGTTGTTGAACCTGTTTATCGGCTCAACAGTCAACCACCACCCCATCCCCAACCAGCATCCCCCTCTCTTCTCTTGCCTAGCTCCCTTCCTCTTCAACTGTCCTGTCGAGCTGGCTGTTTATCCAGTTTATTCACAGGCACAATATTCGTGCATACCTGCTGCATCATCAAGCGAAAACCAACCTATGCCCTATGGAAACCCCACCCTTACCCGCGGCTCGTCTCCCTCCACCAACCCTAAAAACGTCTTCCTAAAAACCATCGTCCTCATTTATTTTGCAAAGAAAAGGTAACCCTATGACCTAATAATCTCTAGAATCGTGCAGCTTCAGCAACAGACTACATTAAAAACGTTGGGCACGCAACTATTCGACCATATGCTATCAATATTTAACAATAAGCAGACCGTGTCGACTCTGTGCTTTCGTGCGGACAAAAGGCACAAGGCGTCCTGGGGCCAGTCGCACAATCCTTCGTTAGCTAGATGATTGCATAGTAGTTTAACTAACTCCTCATGCACCTGGCCCCTGACGACGGACTCCAGCTTGCGGCCTTATATCATGATGTTGATACAAGAAGGGAGAGATAAGACGATGATTAAATAATTGTCGCCGTGGAGGACGGGTCTGCAGAATGACTAGGGTAAGACTTCTTTCTTTGCGCTGGACGTCAGACGTCAGGGTACGCGCTGAATATAGAAACTCGCAAGTACTTACCACGTGAGCTCGTCGTGCTGCTGACCACTTCCCTTTACAGCAGGTGCTATGAACGTGCTTATGTATAATCTCCACACACTCTCTCTATTTACACACACACACACAATATTTACTACCGAAAAAATAAACGACTGTTATTTTCTAAACATACATATGCAGAAGGGCGGAGGAAAAGAGTTCATAGACATCCCTTAAGACACTGGAGCTCAAGCGAAAACGACAGCTGCATTTTCCCCGCACGACCGTTAACCGGGTAACCTACTTTACGTGCAAATAGGCAACTGTAATCTGGGGTACGGTTCACCACATCTCTGGTGGAGGCCTTAGGTCAGTAAAGACACTTCTGTAATCAGACTCATGTTAAACGTACAACGTGCAGAGATTGTGTATACAGACTTTACAAAAGCTGCTAATTAAATTATTGTTTTTCTACTAAGGACATACTGGGATAAGAAGCCATGAACTGCTATAACATCACGATGATACGGGTGGCCTACACGTTTGAGGGGAAGGATGCACAGGGATGCGATATAAAAGCAGCCCTCCGACTAAAGCGGACCGATGAGCGCCTGACTTAGCTTCAAGACCGACTACTCTGTACACGTCAGTAACAGCCCGAGTCGTCTCGCTTGCAGGTAGGGATGAGATACCTTGCTTGCCACTCGCTGGTACCTACACCGATACCGTCACACAACACACACTTCTCTGATTATCCTCCCAAGTCCTCTTGTTTCCCTCATTATGACAGCAGTGCACACGTGCGACACGTGTTGCGAACTAACCGATGGTCGAAGGATGCTAGTTGTGTGTTCGTCTGATGACATCTCTGGTTGTATGTGCGTACATAAATGTATGAGATATGAGATAACTGACACTTCTTGGCTCGCTATCAGAGCGAACGGAACATTTAGTCAACATTTCGTGCGCACAGCCATTTGCGTCGTAGTCTTGGAAATGTCACTGCGCGTGCACCCAACTGCAATAAACGGCCCCCGAATGCGGAAAGCTGCACTTCACTGTTCCGGGTTAGAGATGTCGACCTACAAGATGATGGTGAGGGAGTGTATGAAAAAACTTTCTTCTCTTCCTCATCCTATGGAAGAATTTCTCTTTCTCACACACACCGCGTCTCTGACCCTAGTTCCTGAGTACAAAGAAGGAAGGAGGAAAAGTGGTGGTGGTGGGAATCGGTGTTTAACGCCGAGGCAGCAACTAAAGCTATCATTATCACTGCAAGGCAGCTAGAGCTGTAATCATATGACACACGCAGAGAGAAAAACGAAACAAAACAAAACTAAAAAACCAGTGTGCCCGAGATGAGATCTGAACCCAAAACAGCCAACCTTCACTGTGTTAGTGATAGATGCTAACCGTTGCGCCACCGTATTGTCTGACGTAAAAGTGATAATGACGTCAAGTATCGTCTGCTGCGAGTTGCTCAGTGTTAGCGACATGAAGCGAGGGTAAGTCGTTGTCCTGGAAACATGGGGAACGCGAGGAAAAGCGTCTTGTTTCCGAACTTATAAAGCTGTATTCAGACCTAAGTGTTGTTTGACCGCTGGAACTGTAATTATAAAGCGGTTGTTAAGTTCCCGTTGGGTAAAGAAAAATGAAATAGTGTACACCGAGTCCGGACACCGCTTTATAACTTCGGAAACAAGATACTTTTGATTAAATTTCCCATTGTGCTCTAGGAACTGACTTCGCTTGGTAACTATGGTCCATGGCAACATACAGAGCACTGACCCCGTTTAACAGTTCAAGACTGAGTAAAATATTTGAGCTTGATCTTGGCATTCGGTGATGAGGGACGGTCAATACACAGAAAGGTGGTTGAGTACCGAGTTCAGACACTTCAAAGGTGGTATGGGTGAAGGACAGATGACCGAAGAAGGACACCTGTGAAGACAATGCTTGGAGGGTGACAGATGCCACCAGCTCGTTTCACACTGTTTCTAATATCTTTAGTCGTTCACTTCAAACGACACATTATCTCATACTACACATACTTGTTCTCCCCTAACCCCTCATCATGAATTTTAATAAACGTATCCATCACATTAAGGACAGTATCGCTTAGTTTGGTATTAGGGACACTAACAATTACCTACATCATTCGTAGAATTGAAAAAATACTAAGATTCAGCGGTCCCAAATACAATGTTGCTATTGATACCATGCGAACAAATTCTGTCATAAACATTAGCCACGATGTTCTCCCCACCTGTTTCCTTTGTCTACCTGTAACTGCGTGCTAGCGTTCGCTAAAGTGTGTCAATAACCTGAAATGTGAAATGCGACTGTGAACGCCACTGCGCGTGATGATGGGTCGGCACAAAAAAGTAGCGGAAATCTCGACCTTGTTAATGGCAATGGTTTGCACCCAGTTCTGATGGCCCGACACTCGTCTCTTCGTCCTCTCGCACCAAAGGTGACCGCGACAACACAACGGTAACTCTTGCTTGAAGGTTCAAATTGCAGTCCCCTTGCTCCTTGAACCCCTTTGATGTGATCGCAGCTTCCTAACTGTAAACAGGTTCACCCGCCAGCTACACACGAAAGTTACCCCAGCCAGTGGAAATGAGCATCAGTTATGAACATACCCTATAATGAATAACCCTGAAAGAAAGCGTTGTAAGGGAGGGTGGGTACCTCGGTCGGTAAACTAGCCTCCTTCAGATCTTACCGACGAACATGTTGGTAAGCTGGGTAAGTCTTTTAGGGTACATATTTACACGGAGAGATTAAGCTGCTGGCTGTCGACGGAAAAACGTTGTACAAAGCATGAACTTTTATTCCCACCTGATCCAACATGTCCAAAAGTTCGTAGGTTACGTGGGGGCATCTTTTGAGTGCGCATGTGCAATAACCGATCTGATAGTCGATAGAACGTTACACGTAAACACACACACACGCTCTTTCAACTGAAACTTGCTTTATATAAAACCTCTACCGAAAACTACTTTTTACCTGTAGAACTTGGTCAGTTTTCAATGTTAAGAAGATTTGCTGTTGTGCATGGCCACACTACCATCGAACCGCCCGTGAGGCACGTGACGTACCCTGAACAGCGAGGGTGCAGCCAGCGGTCAGCACATTGTTCACAAGTCCCATTCGAGCACTCAAACCCCATCTTTTTTCGGATAATTATTCCATCCTGCATCTCGTACTTCTAATGTTTGCATACATTTTTACAAACCATTTTAGTTCAACATCTGTTTTCCGCTTCCGTTTTCTTTTACTCTTTATTGCGACCAAGTAATGTTGTTACACACTGGCATAGTAAATACCCTGCTATTCAATCCATCATCATCGTGCAGGCTGACATGTCCTTTACTTCCCGAGGATTACAGTCATGCCTCCAGCGGCATGTGAACCTCCTTACTTTCGTCCTTTCTCTTTCCTGTCAACTTTAAAGTACATGATGACATCGTCATCGACTGAGTAAAGGGCACAACTCACAAATGTCAGAGTACAGACCTTACCATGGGCATTCACCCCATCTGTCATGCAGCACCTTCACAGCTTGCTCGACACAATGAATGAAGGGAAGTCGCCCTGCATCAATGTAAGGAAACGTCTTAAACTTCCTGGCTTGTTTTTATTTGATAGGAAAACACTTGTGCCAAGAGGATTTAGCACTAGAAGGGAAGTGGGGAAGCAAGCCAGAGTAATCGAGAAACACTACAAACGGTCAACCCTGCCATGCAACTCAGCAGATGTCTGTCTAAAAAAACGATTTAATGCGTGCCCTGAGACAAGCTCTGAACCCACAATAGCAGGTTTATAGGCTCACATTTTCTATTAACCACTAGACGCTCCGCCTCTTATAGTTTCATGATGACCAATCATACCGTGACTGAGTAGTCCGTGGGAAAAAAATTTCTCACGAAGAGTTTCTTCACCTGGCTTTGAACAAACAGTAACGGCTTGAAGGGGTGTTTTTGTTTTGTTTTTGTTTTTTGGTTTTTTTTGCCTCGTCTGATGTTCTGTCTTCCGACTTCGTTTTGATGAGAGTTTTGGGTTGTACCTGCCACTGCACGTTTAGATGTCTCCTTCCAGCGCGGGGCTTCAGCTTCCTTTGACTGGGAGGCATCAACATCGACGCGGATCCGCAGATTTTGACTTTGTAGATATGTGGCACGAGCTCGTGTGTGAGAGAGAGAGAAAGAGAAAGAAAAGAAAGCAAAGGTGATATATCCTGCCATATACTCTATGCATCCGTTGTCGACTCACTCTACATGACTGTATCGTAATAAAGCACATCTAGCTCCTCATCATTTAAGGAAATGCGTTATGGAAGTGACCATCACTATCATCATCCCATTTCCTAAACCAAATAGTGACTAGGGAGAAATGTCTCAGATTTTTAAAACCTTGCAATCAACCTCATGGGCAGCTAGTCTAGAAAATCCTCTCATAAACTACAACTTTTTACGTCTGCACTGAAGTCACTCGCATAATTTAACACCAGTGTGAGGACAATGTAATGAACTGTCACGAAGAAAACTACTAAACGATTCAAATGTAACGTTTAAAAACGTGATAAATATCAGATATGGACTATAAATGCACATGTCTGTTCGCACAGCATGGTAAGATACACGGGAACAGTGATGATAAAAGATCTCTGCGAATGAGTGCATAGGTGTGATCACAGTGCTCAGACATCAAAAAGCGCAAATGAGGCTGGATATGACACACCCTGCGCAAACCAGCTGACATCATTGCCAGGCAGGACTAGACTAGAACCCTGGGAGGAAGAGGAGAGTTGGGAGACCGAAGCAAACTGGGAAAAGAACAGGAGAGAGAGAGAGGCAAAGGACATCGGAACCACATGGGCCCAACTGAAGGGAGCTGCCTAAAACCGGGCTCCCTGGCGAGGTATTGCTGCGGCCCTATGCTCCTCGATGAGTAACAAGGAATAAACAAACAACATGATCATAGTAGGGGTTTAATCAACAGAAATGCCAATTAGCATCACAGCAAATTAATTTTTTGAGTCATTTTGTCGAGAACAGTTGAAACGGTGTACAATTAAAATTTCATTTAAGCATCGTTTAGAACCGCGTCACTTAAAAAAGCGGAACTTACCAAATTATAAAAAAAAATATATGGAAATAGCATAAGTGGGACAATCAGCCGAGCTTCTTTGCAAAGCCAAAGACTCACCCAGCCACGCAATCAATGTGTTGTCTAATATGAATACACGTTCTCACCGTAGTTGCACACCAGGGACAAGAGATGCGACCGACAAGAAGCCATATGCTTGTCTAAGGTCGACCCTCGTGGTACCATATGTCACTGGTCGGGGTCGAGAGAGGTTTCGGTTACGACGTTACTACGAGGTCAGTCAACAAGTGAGAAGGGGAAACAGCAACATAAATCTAGCATTAGAGGTCAAGCTATCCTTGCCCGGCTCCTATGGGACTGTGAAAAATGACTGTGCTGACGTCTGCATTGCGCTTAACGACGTTAAGAACGGATCCCCGTCGTAAGTGGCAATATAGCGGTTTTATTTTGTCGGTTTTCTTTGGGAGGATAATACGTTGCTCCTGTCAAAAAGAAAGGAATAAACTGCAGCAGTATAGAAGTTAGTTACGTGGTGTGTTACCTCCTGAAGGATTTATTTTCGATACGATAGCATTGAACAGAGGGGCGTGGAATTGAGTGGAGTGAAGGGGAGGGGGAGAGAGGTATTAGTGTTTCACGCCAAGCCAGCAACTAAGGATAATTCACAGCAAAGCACCCTGTAACACAGATATCAGATGCAGAAAAAGAACAGCAGGCCCGTGCCGAGATCTGAACCTAGGACGGACTGGGGTCGTGGAGCTGCACGTGTGTCGTTAATGAACCAAAGGATATGGATATTTCATTTATTTTGGCGCCGGTCTTGTAAAGTCACGTGACTGAATTTGATGCGTCGCCCAGTCTGGTGCTGCACACTCGCCGAAAAGAGTGTAGACTGTCGGCATCTCAATCTTTTTTTTCCGAATTCTCCTTTATATAATACTATCCAGCGATAGTGTTACTGCTGCAGCACGGTACCGCTCAACTTGCGGTGAAATCCGGAAGCAGACCAAACGAAAATTGCTGATTTATTTCCGGTGCCCTTCACTGTTGCTTTAAGTACGGTTTAATGACCATTATAATGGCATTAGATTAACAGAATTCGTAATTACAAACCCAAATATTAAATTTGTAAAAAAAAACTTTTATGGAAATAATAATAAAGTTGATTTATATAACGCTTATCCCTGACATCAAAACTCTTTTTAAAAAAAGGACAAAAATAAAAATGGAAGCTGAACTCAAAAGCAAAACCATTGTAAAGCCAGTTAGCGTAGCCACTTTTTCCCGAAAACGGTCATGCAAATGCAAAACTGAAATAAATAAATATTTAATTTGTGATTATCTTTGTGTTGATTTGCTCACATTTTAGGCATTTGTTTTATGAGAAAGGGCAGTCTTGTTTTAAGGCCACAGAGTCTGTGAACATTTAAGTGGCTCACAGTCTAAGGAACAGAAATGTAGGAGGAATCATGTCATCTGTTCCTGCTGCCATTACCCTATATGATACGATCAGGACCCATTTCTGCCATCAGGGAAATTGTCTGCCATAGACTTTGAACAAGTCATTCTACTTCACAGTCAAGCGTGTAGACACCAGTCTGCACAACCCTGCATGAATTTAGCAAATGTATTACAATTTAATAATTCCTACCCACAAATCATTTTGCTATAGAAATGAGACAAGTTAGGACAGCAAATTACCATTCCTCCTCTTTTCACTCCACTACTTGCTTTACTCAATTCAGCAAGTTGAGACTCCTGTTGAGGATATAAGGTGTATAGCCTGCCAAAAAATTGTATTTAGAAAATGTAATGAAAAAGAGATCATGTACAGGATTCAGTCAGCATGCTGTACTGACCAACCATGATTCTCTCGATTATCTTGTACTTGCATCTTCATGCTGTCATCAATGTTGTCTCATCATGCAGTATCTTCACATGAGAATCCCAAACGTAATACAAGTTTTAATCTTAGAAAACCTATGTGTTGTAGAGAATACTAGCTGCAAACCTCCTAGGATGTCACTTACCATTCTTCTGACCTCATTTTATAATAAGCAACTGTAGCATTTTTTTCTAAACTGT
Organism: Pomacea canaliculata; assembly: GCF_003073045.1. Classification (NCBI taxonomy): domain Eukaryota; kingdom Metazoa; phylum Mollusca; class Gastropoda; order Architaenioglossa; family Ampullariidae; genus Pomacea; species Pomacea canaliculata. The sequence goes on from NC_037597.1 coordinate 20,371,674, forward strand.
ACACACTTTCCATTCACTCATCTATCCATCCACCAAGCTCAGTTTATCTCTACTCTATCCAAATGTTAGTGCAAACTTTTGTGTATACAGCTATATATAGACACCAGGAGATACCAAGCCTTGTCTGTTTGGCAGCTCAACCAGATGCAAAATGTTAAGGCATGGTCTGTTCGTATAAGCACATCTACAAGCAGATCTTACTTTCCTATCTTAATGAAGTGTGTGTGTTGTAAGAATAAAAAGACAACATATAAACAGAATTTACTTTCTGAAAAAATAAGGCAACAAACCTGACCTGTGTATAAAGCACCACCATCATTATCAAAATTGTCATCATTGTGATTATTAGGTGTGTACAATTTGATGTTGCCCTGTTACCACACTTGATGAGACATAAATGTTATGGTTAATGCTTATGGCTCTATAAGGACAGTATAACAAAGCTTCAGCTATTCTTCTATTAGCCTGTTGTATAGTTATGCTGTTTTCTTTTTAATGACTGAAAATATCTGATGCAATGTTTCCATTATTCTTTGTAGGAAAAATAATGAATGCTTGAAATAAAGTCCATCTAGACAGGTATATAAGAATATGAATGGTGAGACCAAACAGATCAATTCAGGTTGGTGGCCACCTGACTGCTATGAATCATAGATTCACATTATGATGGAATACTGGACTGGAGGGTACTCTTCCTTAACTGGGAAGCATCTGGTCTTAGATTTGGAAACACATTGTTTAGGAAAACAGAAATGATTTAAGACCTTTTTATGTCATGGTCAGCAGATATCTAATGTGTGTGCAAGGGACTCTGATTAATATGAACACCAACAATGATAAGCAGCAAATAAGCTTGCATTTTGCATGAAGCAAAATCTTTGAGTTTTTAATGAAACAAGTATTAATCCATCACCCATTTAAAACAAACAAAAATGTGCAAAATAAACAGTCAACCATGCCTCTTTATGTCTGCATTAAGGTAAAACTATAATCTGCCCTTCCATTGCTCCACTATTCACTATTGAGTATTTAATCACTAACTATCCACACTGAAGATCCTATTGTTTCAAATGTGCAGGCATACAATGGTGAGAGAGTTTTGGAAGACACAACTGAATGCGTAACAAAAATGTCAATTACAAGAGCAATGTAATAAAGCATTTTCTAACTGGCTGAATGCATTATGGAGCTATGAGGTCAATTGTCTACTTTTCCATTACACAATGCATAAATATAGTAAAATGAGACTAGTATGATGGTATTTAAAAAAAAAAAATTTTTTTATGAAGCAAAAAAAAAAAAGAAAGTGTTTGTTTGAGTCACAGAAGTGTTCTGCAACATGAAAATGAATGTAGGTAATGTAAATAGGTCATAGTTTTCTCCCCTTATGATTATGTTGTAAAATTTTGTGACTGAACTCTTTGATGAAAAAGTAAATTGATGTGAGATCGGGTAAAAAAAGAATGAGAAAGGAGACAAGAGTGGGAAGACAGGAAACGTGAATAAGAAGCACCTGTGTGCATTCTGCCTGAAGCTACCTGCTGTGTGCTTTATTTTTAATCAATCTACCATGCCACACCTGAAAACTGGTGCCACACCACATACAATGAATAGACTTTTATCTCAAGATTTCTGATCCTAAGTGGGCTGGTGAAGGTGTTTAAAGGACATGTGGGGTACACATTTTTTTCCCCAATGACTGAATAACTCTTAGTGCAATATACTACTTCTTCCTATCTGGAGTGAATACACCAATTCTTAAGATACATGCCAATAGACATCATCACACTCAGAAAGACCTCAAATCATGATGCCACATTTGTACACACCTAATTGGTTGAGATCTCCCAGCTGGCTGGGCCTTTACAATGTAAACATATTTGTGTACAATTCGGATGTCTTATATTTGATCTCTTTCTGTGCATGGTGATATTTGCAAATGAACATCTTGAGAACAAATGGGGAGTATTCACCCAGATGTAAAGAAACAGTATCCTTCACGAAGTCTGATTACTGTGGGAAAAAATTTTGCACCCAACTAGTCCTTTAACAACTGCACCATTGGAGCTGAGAAAAACTCCAGGAAAGGTTTCAAAGATAGTGCCCTAGAGAATAATAAAGATGAAAAATATAACTGACCAAATGTTTCTAAGGAAAAAATTTCAAAACAGGCAGTGGATTAAACAAATAACAAAAGACAATGAATGAGGAGGTGGGGATGTGGTAAGAAAGAGAGAAAGCAAACAGAATAAGATATGCACAATGTTTGCTGACAAAGAACAAAGGAAGAGGGCAATCCTTTATTCAAGTGTGATAAAAACTGCAGTAATTTAAAAATTGGTAGCATGGCAGTAATTCATGTATAAAATAAAAGCAATGCTTTTAAAAGCACTGTCTTTGAAATACATACGCCATTTCCTAACCTTAATTTTCTTATTTTTTCAAGCTTCAACACATTATCACAGTCACCAAGGTTTTATGATGCAAAAAACTGTTAAGGAGACATGAGTTCATACAACCAATGCAAACAATATTCTGCCCTCTCACCCAGTAACCAAAATATTGCATACAAGTGTAGAATTTGACCCCCTTCCCACCTGCACCTCGTTGCTCTCTCTCTCTCTGTTGCCACTGCTGCCATTTACTTTTTAGCAATACCACTTGTTTGCCCGCCTGCCGGGCAATTGCAAATCAAAGGTCATATGAGAAGAAAACAAATCACCAGTAGTTTTTTATACGCGATGAAAGAATCTTTACAAGAAGAAACGCTTTCAAGATGTGTCACTTGATTGTCTTAAGAAATAAAGTACATTTACAACACAAACACCTGTTTGCTATGGCACACCCATTTTCAGGTGGTGCGTCGTTTCGGTATCTCACCAGTTAACCTGAAAACTTGAGTCAATTTTTTGTGTGCGCCAGGACAAAAATGCTAATCTGACCTATGCGTGCACGCATTTTGTCACCTTTCAAGTCATGCACGGAGGAAAAGTCGCAGTCCGCCCCAACCTTTCTCCCCCCACCGTGGGTCGCCTGTCTGCACTTGTCAAGCTGATGACTGAGATGCTGCCATCTAAATCAATACCAACCGACTTGCGCACTTTAACCCGTGAAGCGCGCACTGCAAAATTTTAAGTGCTATACGGAGAAAATGCAACAAAATACACACACACTCGCGAGTATGCGAAAAGGTAAAATCTGTGCAAAAGTTTGAAGGAAGCCCGAGGAAGACACAATAAACAGAGCGACAAGTCTCAGCCGTCAAGGCGACGGATCGTTGGCCGCGCACTCGCCCCGGCCACCAGCGCAACAAAAAAAGTGGAAGGACTTACCATCCTTCAGCTCCAGAGTGACCGTGCCAGGCTCCTCGCTGCCCGAGTTTGATGAGCAGCTAGGCTCCATTTTAGGAAAGTTCTTTCGGTAGACTTTCAATTTTTGCAGGATTTAGCGCAGTGCCAAGGTTTTCCTTCCCAAGATGCACATGCATCTGCCGGAAGCTTACAATTGGTTACTAAATTTAGAAGCCGCACGTGTCTGTGTTTTGATTTCCAGGGACGGTTAAAGAGGAATGAACTGCGACTGACAGTCACTGTATGTATGGCAGATGGGTCTCTACCTTCATGCCTTGTGAATCCATATTTCCCAGTTGTAAAAATGATATTCTAGGGGCATGATATATATGTCTTTCTCGTTGTGTTCATGTAGCTTTGAACTGTTAAATGGTGTAGACTTTGAAAGGAAAAAGTATGGAAAACATGTTTATTATACATGCTTATGATGGTACGTAATAATAGCGAAGTTTCCTCACCAATTGCATCTATAAAGTTTGTGATAGGTTAGAAGGTTGGTTGAATTTTCTTGTTTTTGTTCTATATCTCGTGTTATAATAATAATAGGGCATCCTGACCCTCCCCCTCCACACACACACACAACGCTTTTATACTATATGCTGGAATGGCACGATGAATAAGAGAGAGGAAACATGACGTTCCTAGGTATTAGAGAAAAGTACTGAAGATGAGAACCATGAACAGGTGTCATAGCCAAAAAGAAGCAATTGTGCTCCAAGATCTGAACCAAGGACCTTTATGATCATTACTGTAGGTAGTGTTTTACTGTCCCTCTTCCCCCTACCATGACCCTCACCTCATACTGCAGAGGTAGCAAGTGTTTTGCCATAATACTTCTAGTAAAACATTGGTACAGCTGCATATGATGCTTCCTTTCTTCCTCTTGACATTACTGAGGGATCATTACTTAAGTGAAACTGTAAAACGAAGCTGGCCTATTATTTTTGGCATCAAGTGAAACCCTATCTGGAGTACAAGGTATATGAATATGCAATAACGCGTCCAAACTGAAAGGCTAGGAGGACTCTTCATGTTACAAGAGTTATAGCCCTTACACAACCAGGCTGAGACAGTGCGGATGTTTACAGATTAAAAAGAAAAGTGATTAACCCGATGAAATGTTTATGGGTGGAGATAGAGGCTGAGAGAAGATGTTGGGAAGTAAGGATAAAGATAATAAACTTATTAAGGTCTATTTACTACTGTTGTAAAGCGAACAAACATAGCAAGTCTTGCATGTGTACTGAGCGGTGGGGAGTCTTGTGCTATCAAGTGCAGCGTACTGATCATGCTCAAAAAAAATTGTCATGCTGCTCATATGTCATAAGACTGGTAACCTGTTTCATTGTTGCTGAAGTTTGGGGAGTGCAAGCATCATGCTGCTCAAATATAGTGGGGCTGGTGCAGTATAACAAGGTCAGCCTAACAGATGTGAAGACCATTATCAAGGCTTTTTCAGATAAGACCAGGTAATAGTATTCTGTACAACAAACTACAGATCTGGTGTCATACCCAGTGAATTCCTGTGGCTAACCACGAAGCATATCGTGTAGGAGTGTAGGTTCCTTTAAGAAATGAGGATAGAAATCTGGCCATAACTGATGCCCCTCGACATCAAGCTGTATGGGTGTGTAACTGCTTTGCAGATGACTGCCAGTTTTATCTTGAGAGCTGGAATTCAAGTGTAACAAAATTAGGCAAACAATGAGATTGGTGAGTATCCATTTCATACATTCAAGTATACTAAATGAAGACCTCAGCAACAATCTTGTGCTGCTCAAGTGAGCTAATAGTGACTATCAAGTCTCACACTGTGAGCTAAAAGTGACAGGTGAGTAGGGTACTCTAGTGAGCTAAGAGTGGTGAGTCTTGCACTGGTTAGGTGAGCTAAGAGTGACAGGCGAGTCTCATGCTGCTCAAGTGACTGGTATCATGCTGCTCAAGTCTACCAACTGGTGAGCAGCAGTCATGTTACTTGTACACTGGCTGATGAATGACGGTCTCGGGTTGCTCAGGTGTAATAAGACTGATAATGCTCTTGTGCTATTTAAGTATAATACTGATGTGATGTATTATGGAAATTTAAGTAATTTTTGGTAATGACCAGTAGGGCAGGTATCTCAGTATTATTAAGGTAATAAAATATTATATGTTGTTTGGAGTAAATGTCAGAAGGTGTAATGGTGGTTGTAAGGTCACTACATGCATACATCTGGGCACGAAAACATGTGCCGGCACACACTCCCTTTTTTCCATAAACCACTCAGAAATTTGTTTAAAAATCATCAAAATTTAATATAGCAGGAATAACCTTTTAGTAAGGCTTATTCCCTTCCAATAGAGCACAGATTTGCTCATCTACTTGTTTGGATATGTACAACCATGGCAATGACCACAAATTATCACACTTACAGAAGGCAGTGAGCTTTAAAAAAAGTGGTCCGTATATAAAGATAGGAATGATGCAGCAGTACAATGGTCTGGAAACAGCAGAAAAAATGTACAACCTGCCTGTAACTCTGTCTGCTGGCAGGTGTTCATTTCATGAATACATTGTGGCCTGAAAACACTAATCTAATACAAGCAGATAGTTTATTCAGCACACCCAAATCATCACACCAGCAGATCTGTAGTCATTGCAGGGTAATTAAAAGTGCACAAAAGCACCTTCAGGTATATATATATGAATGTGTATAAATATACACATACACCCGGTCCCATGCAGGCATGGGTGCACATGCATGAGCACACAAACATCCCCCATACCCTCCCTTTCCCCCCAACACACATTCAGCCATATACATTATTGATTTTATTGCTTAGTCTCAGCTTCATGAGTGCATACAGACCAGAATTTAAAAACAATTCAGGTCATTATGTAACAGCCAAAGTTCCTTCATTTTGAAATTAGGTCAGTCTGTGTAAATCTATGCTACCACCCAGTCCCATTAATGCTATCATCAACCTACTAAAGACTTCCTAAGATAACAGCACATAGAGAATACCTTTAGCACAGACTAATGATTTTGGGCAGAGGCACTGTAAATAAATTCATTTTATCGTTTCCTGTGCACAGGATAACATTCTAGCCAGAAAAAGCAAAATAGAAAGTAAGGAAGCATGATCTTATCCTGAACATCCTGGCATTCTAAAACAAAGAAATCTAATATCAACTAAGTTCATTAATAAGTTCTCACATCTCCACAATAAAATGTATTTTGACAAAGAATCTCAGCTTATTGGGATGCCCAAGCCCCCAGAATCAATGATCACAAAATAGTATTAAATGAGCACAATAACCAATATTTTTTTACAAGTCTGGTTTGGGCAGAATCTGGAAAAATGAAAATTAGTTTTGAGAAAACCATGCGTTACAGTGTTACCAGTCACAATAAATATTGCATCAAAATGCATCTCTACTATGATAACATTCATTTTTGCTTAGCAACTGATCACAGATTCTTTTAAACTCTCAAGAGAAATCTTTTCATGCTGGAATCATTTTCTTTGACATATACTTACATTGCAAAAAAGAAAAGCTATTCAAATCAAATATCTAATATCTGTGCATAGCTGCAAAAATGAAATTATTCTGGACTCTGACTTCTATTGCTGAAAGATATTATTGCATTTATTGTATTGTAAGTCAGCACTGCAGCAACTTGTAGAGTTATTTTGTGAAAATGTGATGCAACTTCTAAGCAAGAAACAGAAGGTAACGAGCATTTTAGTATTTATACATCTTTAGTGCAAAAATAGCACTAACACTTCTGACGGGAAGATGTCCAATAAGTAACATACACAGTTTTAGACAAGCTTTGCTTTAAGACTGTGGAAAAGTACCGGAGTTTATTTGTGTCTAAGAAGCAGAGGTTATTCTTCAACAACAATCAAATATGCACTTTGAGTATAAAGTATTTTGCACATTCATCAGCTTTGTGCACAACTGCATGCAAGCACATGTATATATAGTATTCCTCTGCATTTATTTACAATGAACATGTGGTAAGAAAAGAGTGCCCCAGGCACAGATTTGTTCTGGAATAATTCAATCACAGCAATTTCAGGGCCAATGAGAACAGGTGGTTTATGCTGGCCAGGCACCACCCCTGCATAGTCAAAACAGCTTGATGCAAAGATATTTAAAATGGGCTCCAAACATCTGGCTGGGATACTGTCATCTGCTTGGCATGATCTGTAGCACGAGTTATGACCCTGGCATTAATTTTTGTCGTTTACAAGGTCCTTGTCAGCAGTTTATACCTAGCACCTGCATTGACTAAATGAACAACTGCAGCAACAAGGAAGAATCAATCACCAAAAAAATAATATCCCTTGGTCTGCTCAATTCTTGCTTTTATAAAAAAATTTTGATTAAAAGAAATGAAGCATTTTCTTGCATTTACATCTCCAAAGTGAACTTACAAAAAAAAAAAAATCACTTCATTGCAAGATCAAGAAGATGCACTAACCTGGTCTGCAAAAACACATTAACAAAAGCATCAAGCAGTGATGCTTATGTTTTGTATTTCGTTACAACGAATAGGAAAGTTCTGAAGAACACAGAAAAGTGCATCGCTGCCAATGTAAAGTTGGCAAAAAGATTGTGCACTGCTTGGCTTTTGTAATGTCTGGCAAGAAAAGAATGCTGTATTTGGTAGGCTTTTGATGCTGTTAGAATACCAGGATGATAAATGCACCCTGGGCTGCAAGTTTTGGTGGTATGATATATATGATAGGCAAAACACACTTTCAAAACTCCGCAGACTAATTAAAAAAAAACCATACAAATGAAACTGTGAACTCCTGATGTCCGATTGTTACTCACATTTTTACCTACTCTGAAAAGATTATTTGTACACCTAAATGAGTAGAAAAACTTTAGAAACAAATTCACACTGATCATCAACTTTGATGTTGAAGTGATCAAACATAGAGAAATGTTGACATATAACAATATTTGTATAAAAGTAATTATAAGTTAATTATTATTTCAGTGGAAATCACTGAAGAACATTTTTCAGAGTACAGCTCATGTCTGAAACTTTAAGCAAGATAATTATGTATTCTGAGAATGAAAAAGGGTGAATAGTAGAGCCGAACGATCTATTTAAAAATGATCTGAAATGCTAATATGCAAAAAATATGGCTCAACAAAGGCACTATTTGAAACAAATGGCAGAACTTGTATGAATATAAAAGTAAACGTTTGAAGTCTTAAAAGCAATCTACACTTATTTCAGCAGATGTTGATTATTTTAACAGCTTTCCTATAGCATCTATTCGATGCCACAGTTTTCTATATTTCAGAAAAACACACTTCAACTGCATTAGCCGCATTGGATGAGACAAGCTACATTAGCCTTCAAGATAAATTAAGCGTGGACACAATATGAACATGTCTGTGATGGTCCTGTTTCATTTTTCACCCATACACATGCACACTTTTTGGAATGCTTGGGTTATCACAGTAGACAACAAGGTTCTCAAACAACCTGAAGCAGTCAATGCTGAAAACATTTGTGACTCACAGCATATGTAAATGGTTTTAAAAGGGAATAAAAATATTTGTAAACTTCTTTGTTGGTCAGAATGGATTAATAAATAAGATTAATGAATACTCTACTCTCCTCAATCTTGCGCACTATGCATGGCTAAATTAAAAAACATCTGTAAACTGAATCATGCATTGTTTTATAGAATGTCATTAATTTTGAACATTCTTTCTGTGACCCAAGAAAGGTTCACCTGCAAAATCTGTTAATGCATTAAAAATGCAGCATTTATAAAGCTCCCTATCAAGCATAATGTAGCTGAACTAGAAGAGAAATTACAAACTCCTGATGGTGGCTGCAAAATATTCACATGTATTTTTCCATTTAGAAACGTGCCTAGAAATGCATAGAAAACTGTCAAAATGAACCAAAAGCAATGGAGTCCTACTCAACCAAAGAGTAATTTTACATTATATTTTTGAAATGTTCAGTTCTGTTCTCTACTTAATGACAACTTTGGTGTCGTTTTCACAGCTATAGGTTTACCTTTTTTGCCAAGTTCACCGACAGTTTTCACAAGCAGCTGTTATCAACCTTCAATTTGTGCTTCTTATTTTCCTGTATTATAGGTTATATTCTAGAGAAGATCAAAAGGGAGAATTTAGTTATCAGTTTTGTATCTGACAGGGGACAAAGTAACCTAACATACAAGCAAAACAAAATAAAAATTAAAACAAACACACACACAAAAAACAAACAAAAGACAACCACCATGCAGAATTATTTACTTTTTATCATGACATAAGATTGTTAGAATCAAGCTTTGGTTATAGTACTGGAAGCAGAAATTGGAATAAAACCAGTGTTAGGGGGTTAAGCAGGAACTCCAATCATGCAGAAGCAAACTAAAATGCTGATGTTGAGCTATAAATGTACAAATAAATGAGCATAGTGAAAGAAAAAGCCCAAATGGTCAAATCCAGGATTGTGTGGGTTTTAAAATGACGGCTGACTTGTGATGATTATACACCTTGACCGCAGGAGTAATTCTCTTTTGCAAGGGAGACAATGAGGTGTGTGGCATTGCATCATCGAGGCCGCCTGCCACAGAAAGGAAACTCATAGTGATTGTTATGGGGACTACAAGTCTAACCCAAACACACCTGTATGACAAACATGAATGCAAATGATGAGCCTTCATGAGTATCTGGACCACAAAAAGAGGGATGGATGGACAAATGTGCAAAAATTAGTGAATGTTAGACTGTACACCCCTTTAGGCATGCATTCAAGAAAAATGATAGAATGAACAAAATGTGTGTGTGTGTGCATGTTCATAAGAGAGACATGGGAACTGATGTAGATAGTCAACAGTAAGGCACAGTAATCATGCCAAACTCTCAAGCTCTAAATGGGAAAGATAGCAGCAGCTTGACACCAAAGCCAAAACTACTACAGCTGAGACTAATGCAATGTTTAAACACATAACTTTGTGTTTTGAAATGAAACACGAGGCCCAGCAGACACCCAGTAGGTATGCATAATAAATAACTAGCTTCTTAAACCTTATTTTCAATCGTATACTCATTAAATCTCAGGTTTATGTACTCCAATACATTTACTCTCACCCCCACCCCTCCAAAAAAAGCCAGAAATCGTCTACTGGGTGGCCAAACAAGAAATTCAGCAAAAGTGTTTCTTTTTAAATTATAGAATGTAGCTATAATGGGTTGGAATAAAAGTCAATGTAGCAATAAAAAAGTAAACAGAATAATGAAAGATGCAGTGAAATGACCACAAAAAATTCTATGGAATCTATGCCTTTTTTTTAAATAAAAAAGCCAATTATCTTACAAAAAACCTAGTTAATCTGAGTTGGCTTGCTACCATTTCCTTGTTCAAGACTTCAACAAGTTCTCTTTTTTTTGGGGGGGGGTAGGGGGTCAAAATGACCATTGGCAAGGAGGAAAATTCAGTCTTAAAACACTTTGGTACTAATTATATAATCTAGAATGGTGAACAGATTTACAAAATCTAGACACAGCCATACTCGTACCACACAGAGTTTTGTTTTGGACGGTCATGTTGTGGGTCATCTCCAACTGCTGTCCTCTGTTCAGCATCTGGCCTGGGAGCAGAGCTGTTGGGCATTTTGGTTTGTGGTAAGATTCGTGCTGTGGGGTTGGGGGCAGCGCCATGAAGGTGCTGGTCAGGGTGATGTGCTGGATGTGGCTCCAGCCTCCCCCCACCACTGTGACTGTGGGTCATCCCCCCATGATATGGCTGCTGAGGACCAGGGGCACTGGGTCCCAATGATTGTCTTTGTTGTGGACTTTGCTGCATGTTGGGTTGATTGCTAAACTGTGTCCTTCCCTGGGCACCCTGAAGTCGCTGAGGTGTGGCATATATGCTGCTAGAGTCAATCATTGAAGGGTCACTGGGGTGACGGTCGTAGCTGTGGCGGGAACTCTGCAATGCACCCTGACCATAATGCTGTCCCTGCTGAATGTTAGAACCTTCGGGAAACCTTGGACTTCCCGAGTAGCGTCCAAGGCTACCAGTTGAAGTATGTTGTTGATAGGCAGGGTGTTCCCATGAACCAGATGTGTGGCTATGCAGGTTTCCTCCATTGTATGCAGATGACTGGTGCAAAGTCCCTGTAGCAGGGTGCCGATCCAGCGAACCACTTGGACTCTGGGGGGTGATGTTGGAGTTGTATGGAGACAATGTCCCTGCAGAGTGAGCAGATATGTGTCCTGGCCGTCCACCAATGATATGACCCAGCAGGTTCACGCACGTGGCCAACACGGCTTGCTTCAGCAGCAGCCATGTCTCTGCTACGGCGAGGAACTGGGACCGGGTTGGCACTATTGCTGTACCCATCAGGGGAAGGAGAGTTGTCCACCTTGTAGAATAACTGCGGGGGCACAGATTTTGGTCTTTCGATGCCATTGTCATTGTTTTCCCTGTGAATGGGGCCGTTAGAACTCATCACCATTGGCTCTGCACGCATACGTGGTGGTTCCCTGACACCAGTTGGTCTGACTGAGGCAAGGGTTGAACCACTGTCATTTGGTTCGTGCCTGGAATCTTCATGATTCTGTGGAGCTGACAGGTTGCCCATCACACTTGCAGGGCGTGCCTGGGGTATGGGTCTCTGCTGCCTGTTGCTAACATACCGAATCGATGGATGCTGAGGCACAGGCCTTGCAACAGATGCAGGCTTGGCAGTCTCACCATAGAATGGGTGGGGCTGCTCATGGTTGTGCTCGTTGCCCTGAGACAAAGACCATCGCCCACCATCACCGCTGCTGCTTCTGTCAGAAGAGGGATACCCACGTGGACCCAGAAGCTGAGAGTAAGCAGCTGGTAGTGCATGGGGTTCCCTCTCCCCTCCCTGCTCATCACCCAGGGTTGTAGATCTTTCAGGAGGAGCAGATTTTCTCCGATCCAGATCAGGAAATCTCTCATCTCGACTATACTTTCCATGATCTTTGCCAGGTCCTCCAAGTGACAAGCGGTCTTGTCTTTCAGGAGGTAAAGTATCCCTCCTTTGATCTCTTTCTGAAGGAGTGGGAGGAAGTTCACGACCACTCATCATGGGGCGCATGTGATGCGAAACTGGAGGTGAATGAAGGGGTGCTGGGTTGCTTAATCTGCTGCTGGCAGGTTGAGGACTGGTCACAGGCTGACGACTCTCTGAATCCACTAGGTGTGAATCTTGCCTGGGAAGAAGAATGTTCATCAAATTTCGTTAGTTCAATCAGGGCATAAAATCATCTTATTACATTTCACAGCACACCCATTCCCAGTTAAGACTTATTAGTTAAGTCTAAAGCCTATTATAACTGCATGCAAATTATTACAAGGAAAATACAACTCATTAAGACTGCACACTGAACTGCTGTACCTGTTATAGTGATAAGGAACTGCATACTTAGGTTGGTTGTCCTGCTGCCATCTTTCACCTGTTTGCCATCTTTCTCTCTCTTCTCCATCTTTCCCTCGAGGTGGGAACCCTATCAAGCTTCCTTTTGGGGTGGAGGTGATGATGTCCATCCTTTTCACAGTCCCTGGAGGTGACAGGGAGCTGGCATCAGCTGTGTTTCCGCTGCCAATTGATATTCGCGACAAATGGGACAGATTAGCATCCTGAACTGAGGCGGTGTTGCTATCCTGCAGTGCTGGGGGTTGGACACTTTCTGCAACCGGACTCATGAGGCGCTGGTGGTGCTGCTGTGCAGCAGACAGTGTGTGCAGGCGCTGCAGTGCCCTGTTGCTGTGATCAGAACTTTCACTGCTACGGGATTCGGAATCTTCTTGACTGCGTCTTCTTTCCTGTATTCTTCGCTGATTGGAAAAAACACATAATTGTGCTGTAGGCAATCTGAACATCTTTTATCACCAGGAATATCACCTGTTCTTTGAGTAAAATTCAGTCATTGGTTCAATTACCTTGAATCCATTTTAGGATTTAGATTGTGTTTAAGTCTTTGACAATTTGCTGACTTGTTTACAGTCACAGAGTCTAACATTAATGGATCGTTAACTACATGGGAATAGAAACTGGGACATTTAAAACTGTAAGCATTCAGGGTTACCAGGAATCATATTCATGAAGCAAAATAAGTCATTACCTGTGTAAATGTGGAAATCATGGAAAAACATCTCATCTTTGTGGTTATGGTTTTCTCTCAAAATCCCATGGATATTGCTTTTTGATACTTTACCCCAGGGCATCTTTGCCACTGACTCATAAAGCTGACGCCCAGAGGTAAAGCAGCATCCATGGAGTCAAGATGCCACTTCACAACTACAGAGATAATGCATGCCCTTGATTTATCTGGGATGATGACTTAACTTATGTGCCTAGGAAAATAATTAACACTACCTGCCTACAGTTGTCAATGCCACAGGAATGCCTATCAGAAACTGTGGGGGTGACAGCTTGATGACAGGGACAATATTTAAATGCTTCTGACCACCCTCCCTTGTGCTCTCCTAATGTACATACCACCAGTTCTTCTTGTCCTAGTTCTCCACATTGCTGCTACATCTAGCTCTACTCACATTGCTGCTGTGTATAGTTTTACTCACATTGCTGTTGTATAGTTTTACTTACATTGTTACAGGTGATTTGATAGCCTCCTTCTCTGCCTCCTTCAAAAACTGTTTCAGAGTCAGCATCTCACTGCCAGGGGATACTCCTTTTGTCGGTCCTCTATCTGTGGTGACAGATGCGACATGCGGAAACCTCCATCTGTTTCATCTTCCGTTCTTGCTGGTTCTTTTTCTAAGTCATCCGTAGTTTTTGCACCTGTATAAGAATATTTATTGAGGTTTTTTTATTATACTTGGTAAAAAAAAAATGATGGTAAGATTAAATTCAGAAATTTCATCTTCTAAAAAGTCTGGTAACTAAACAAATATTTATACGGAGAAAAGAGCGTCAATCTGATGACAGCTGATTAAATCTAAGGGATGTGGAAGGTACTGAACAAACATCTAAAGCCAAGGTGGTAAGCTGGTCTCCCACTCATCATTTACTTTTGTTCTCTTCTGAGAGCATGTTTGTGATGAAAATCATTATCAGAGGATGAGAAAAGATAGAATTATTCATTAATGAGATCCTCTACAACTTTGACAACTATAATTTCAATAAGTTTAAAGTCATTTCTGATGGATGCTCAAGTCAAAGAATCAGAATCATGTCAAAAGCTTTCTCAAATAAAAATAAAAAATAAGAAATGCAAAATATAAGAAGATATTGAAAATGCAGAGATCGCCATCATGGTAAAAAAATATTTACAGAAGCTGCCTAAAACATTTTTGTTAAAAAGCTGATTTTAGACAGGAGTTATTAGTGTTTTCTATGTTAACTTAAAAGGCTACAAATCACATGCATCCTGCAAGTGTTGCAATAGAAATTAAATATGAATATTTTTAGTATAACACATATATACATGAATTTCACCTTAAGATTTATATTTTTTGAAAAATGTAGGGAGTAATTCTGTGATCTCTCACTAAGTTCTGTGGTCTTTTTGTAAAATTCGCTCAAACGGCAGGATATTCGATCTCATTTAAATCACAACACTCCAGTGACTTTCTGACTACACTGACAGCACCTGACCTTGGAGTCGTTAATTTTTTTGTTTTGCATTTTGGTCTTGCTGCATACAAGAAAAGAAAAGAGCTGCTTCTGGCTAATTTCCTGATTCCCATGTTCATTTCTCAGCAATGTTAGAGTGAAATAGGTTTAGTTAACATGCCAAGGCAGAAGTGGATCCAAATACTTTGATACAAGAGCACATACTATCTTTGTGCAGAGTTGTAGCATGCGAATATATCCACCATGGAAATTAACATAATCGTGAAAATTCCCTGCATGCAAGCAAGCTGTCACATTGACAAGACATGTTAATGGAAAAATAAAATATGCACAACATAAACACAATGCTAACTTTCATGACCAAGCAACAATGTGACCACCACAAAAGGCTGGTTTAAAACACAAAGGTCCAGCAATAATGAAACCACAAAAAGAGAACAATTTCTATAAAAATCTTACAATCAAAACATTCTTTAGTCAAAAACAAACTTATTGAAATTCTGAAGTCCAACATGTGTATACTCATGTAAGATATCTGTAAGAAGAAGCAGCGGGCTGACACATTTTCATCAGGCTGTGAGCCATCTGAGACCACATGAGCTGTTTCTGTAGCTATCCATTGCATCATTAGCTCTAAACATTGATTCTTTAGTGTAAAACATAAACAAAATAAATGTGAGGGTGAGCAAGGCAAAGAAGGCTAAAGGATTCTGTACCAAATAATTTACCTATTATCTTTATGCAGCAAATATAGTACATGACATAGTGTTAAAAGCAAAAAACAATAAAAGAGAACAGGTTGCTGCCAACATCCTTAAGCTTTGCTTTATTTTGCATCTGTCAAACTTATTCCACGTCACCTGAAAACTTGAGACTGTTATCAGGCAGTGGTCAGACCTATTAAAGTACTAGACTACTGGAGTTACTTGCCGGAGAACACAGACACTACAAATGCCAGCAGCAAAACCATTTTGGTTTAAACTAGCAATCTTGCCTTGTCCCCCACCAGCTAGGTTATGAACGCCATAAGATTGTGTATGCCACATTTCTCTCAGCAGCCCAGCACTAGAAGTAAAGGTACATGTATTCTGTTTTTCATTACCCATAAGCTGATCAAAAGCTTTGTGAATTCTGATTACATTTCTTACAAACTTTGGAGTGAAGAGTATCCTGCTGCTACTTCATTATATCTCAGCTTGAAAAGAAATTAAACGCATTTCGCTGCTGTTGCCAAAAGTAGGGTTTTATGTGTTTGTTTCTTGAGTCTTCATTCTGGGCTTAAAATCTTCTACTTTTATTAACTTCTTGGTTGCAGTAGCTGCCTTTGGTATTACTATAGTAATGAGCTGATAAACAGCACAAGAGTAGTGGCTGCTCAAGATGACAGGTAGTGGCTGAGCAGCTGATCTGCATGTAACAATTAAAAGGGCGACAATCCATGCAGCATAGCATTAAAAAGGCTTCTAATCATGCTGGTCTAGAAGATTGACAACATACTCTGTCGGCACAGTATGAAGATCAAAAGGGTTTTGACAGGAAGCAGCAGGACAGCCTCTTAATAGGAGACAGTGATCTTAAACACCAGATCCATATCGCATAGTGATGCTGACCAAGACTATAGCAACAGAAAAGTTTACACAATATGGTTGTTAAGGAAGAAAAGAAAAGCATGGGTGGAATATGAAGTAAGCCCCAGAACCTTAATACATCGTCTTTGTGCAGTTGTGATCCAAAATTGCAAAGCATCTTGTGGGTGGGTTGGGACAACAGCCAGGCTCTTCCCATTACCAAAAGTGATAGCTACTTCAGCATACAGAGTGTTGAGAGTCGACAGGACACAACAAGCTGTGGGCATGGAGCTGCATGCAAGAAAGTGAAAGATGCTACAATGCAGATAAGGAAAGTGGAGGCAACATGCCCTGCAATTATCAGTGGGTTGTGGGGGGGAAACAACCCAACAACTGTATACCTCGCATGTATTGCCCAGCATCTACTCCTCTCTCAGTTGAACCTGCCATGGGCAAGGCACTGTAAGATTTGGCCAAACTTTTGTTTTGCTTGTCGAGATTGTGGTCCTCAGTAAACGCCAATTCGTGAACACTATGTCGTCTGTTGTTTGGCCATGCTGCACAAAACAGTATTACTTCCAGTTGCAGTTTAAACAGAAGGGTGTCTTCCAGCTTTCTTGGCACATTCTATGCTCAAAAACAAAATCATGAACAAAGCCTGCAAGAAGCCATTAACATGGCGAAAATCTGCAGAGTTATTAGCTCCTTCCTCTTATTCTGAATTTCACCTTATTGGTTAACCACACTGGTTCTTTGTGATGACAAGTGAATCTGTCCCTCTTAGTGTACTGACAATTAATAACAGAAGAAATAGCAAATTATATATTTTACATTTTGCACGAGTGCATGCGCGAGCGCGTGTGTGTATGTGAGAGAGAGAGATATATGAATGGCGGAGAGTAGAGTTAAGTAGTAGAGCTCATGTATTATTATTATATTTATTTCTTTAATGTTACATAAATTCAAAAGTTAAAGTGAAAAAAAAAACCATTTCGTTGTAAATAAAAGTGAACATTGATTTGTACAGATGTGGTAACACTGATGACAAAAAGAGACTTGGGAGACAGCTAACATCAGGAAGAGGCAGAATTAAGATTAAGGAGTAGTAAGATTTTAAAAGGACCAGCGTGAATCTCTCTCTCACAAATACTGTTTCGTTCTCAACAAAATTAAGAGCTAGGTTTACACTAATATGGATGATGACCATAGAGCACAGATATAATATAAAAGCCATCTCTAAAGTGGTTTACTTAGATTAGGGTCAACTACAAGAAAAGATAGGAGTAACAAGGAATAAACTCAACTAAACAAACTAAACTACAAGAAAAGATGTTGAAGAGTAATGCAATGTTTCAAGGTACATTTAGAACGACAATAATATGGTAACAAAACTTGTGATACAGTCATATACGCACACATTATTTTATACATGTTTGTATGCCAAAAAAGTAGCATTTGTTAAAAAAAATATATATTCTCAGACCATTACAGAAAAACTTAGTATAAGATTGTTATAAACATGTGGTGTATACAGCACATTGTTCCTGCCTGTGGTTCTAATAAGCAAATCTTGAACTTGTAAACTGATGGGTTGTCCCAAACTGTCGTCAAGAAATGAACTATTAAGTTAGTAACTAGTATGTTTAGTGCATACTTACCAGATTTTCTACTAGTATTGCTTTCGCTGATGTGTTCCGAAGAATCTCCGTGAGAACCAGATCCTTGAGATGAGCTGTCCAGTGTTGTCAGGTCAGGGCGGCTCTTACTACGTCTAGGAGCCTGAAAGTTAGGATTCTGTTGCCATCACATTAATACAGAGAGCCTACACCAGTTTAACTCTGCATGGTTTCTAAGAACGCTTACCTATAGTACACTTTAGTACTGTATTTCCAGAACAGAAGACAGTTAACCAATGAATGTGACCAAACCGGAAGCTTTGTACACACCTGCTTCGTTTTAGTAGTTCATTGGGAAAAAATCGTCTGCTGGCGGTCCAGTATTACAAGTTCATGGTAGGAGGAGGGGGGATGTGAACCAGTATTTGTCTGCTGGGTGGTATATCAAAGTGACTGGAGACCATTTTAAGTATATCTCATGTGAAAAAGGAAATGTTACTTGCTGTGAGCTTGTTTTGTATAGAGAACATAGGGGACTGATAGCTAAGAGTCTGTGTTACGTATCCCAAGTATCCATCTATAATTCTGTCTGTTTGTTTGTTTATTGGTGTTTTATGCCATGCCAGCAACTAAGGCTATATCATGGCAAAATTCTGTCTGTGAATCATGCACTAGCTACCCTTCTATAATGCTGTCGGTTAATATTGCATATGCAGTACTTACCCTTGAAATAATGTTCCTTGCTTTTCTGGCAATCATAGCACCAATGCCCCTGTTCCTACAATAAAGCAGACAAGAATTTAAAAGCTTTACTGAGACAAGCCCTTCTTCACATCTACATGTAGGGAAAAAATCTGAATCCTTATAGCATTTCAATTACAATTTAATTTATAATCAACATATTTACAAAATTTATTCTCCGAATTCTTCAGTCGTTTGTTTTAATTCTCCATCTATCAGTATCCATTAATTACAGACTTGTTCCTTAAACAATATCTGTGAAATGACTTATATTGCTTGAGTAAATCATTTGAGCCTATTTATAACTTCCAGTCTAATTGCAAAATATTGTCTCACAAGAGATTCTGGTGTGGACATTGACTAACAACAAGTGGAACAGAAGACAGGAGTCACAGAATGCTCACTTTTTTGGTGAATTCATCCTGTTCTTGTAGTGCTCCATAATCTTCTCCTCCAGCCTTTCTTTCTGCCTCCGCAGCTCAGCCAGCTTCTCCCTGATGTTGGTACATAGTATGCAGTCAATGTAACAACCAGCGTATGTTAGTACTAATGTAGGTAACAATGTTAAGTACTAGCATATATTTATTCTAATGTATATGGGCACTGTATGTTAGTACTAATGTGAGTACAAGTGTAGGTAACAACTAAGTATTAGTGTATATTTATACCACTGTATGTTTATTCCAATGTAGCTGGGTACTGATGTAAGTGCCACTGCATGTTAGTACTAGTGTATGTGACTGCTAGTGTAGGTAACAATGTAAGTACCAGTGTATATTCATACCACTATTTGTTTCAATGTATGTGGGTACCAATGTATGCTGGTGCCACTGTATGTTAGTATTAATGTAACAATGAATGCAAAAAAATCAAAAAATCATTGATTTTAGTAACTTCTCAATACATATCACAAACATTAAATTCCCTAAGGAAATAAACTGTTGAAAATAAATGCAGGGACATTCACAGGCATCATTTGAAAATAATGTATGTGAGTGACCCTGCGTTTATTTTTCTGCCAACACTCATGACATTCCCCTTTCCATTACCCCTACAAGCACACTATGTCAAAGGGGACAGATGTCAAGATCACTCACATGTAACTCTTTGCCTCTTCAGCATACTGATCCTTGCTGTTAAGGGCCTGTGTCAGCAGTTCTTGGTTTTGGTTCAGCAGTTGCTTGATCTGCATCAGTAGCGTCTGATTTTCGTTCTCAAGCCGCTCATTGACCTGGTACATTGCCTGCACCATCAAATGAAAAGAAAATAGGTGTCATCTCCTTATGCAAGGAAAAGTAAAACATCTTTAGCTTTATTTTATCAAAAAAATCTCATGTCCATCTAAGCATAACAATGCCTGCCAGATAAGCTGTTTTTCACAAGTTTTAACCACAGGAAACCTTTTAGAAGAAGATAATCTGCTTCATTTGCTAACACCAAAGACTTCACCAAATAGTGACCCTTCCCCACACCCCTAGCAAGAAACCTCCTCATCTTTATTGCCCCACATCGGAAGATCACAACTCAGTTGAAGCATTAGAAACCTAACATCTTTATAAACATATTATGAGAGCTATTACAAAGTTAGAAAATATTAATCTTAAACAAAGAGAGAGATAGAAAAAAAGACCATTCACCTCAAGTCTATTTTCAGCTTTTTCCACCTCCAAGACTGTGGATGTTAGCTGCTCCTTATACTCAATCAGCTGTCCCGACTGTTCTGTGTGTTTCAACTGCAGAGAGTTTAGCTCACTTTTCAACTGTTTATGGCTGGCCAGCGAGTCAGTGTAATCTCTGCTTAGTCGATCATAGGCAATGCGCAGCTGGCTTTGCTCGTCTCGCAAGTGGCTGTAATCTGCCTGGAGGTTGCCCAGAGACCTCTTTTCTGCCTGAAGTTCCTGGCGTTCCTTTTCCAGCATGTCTCGAATTTTGTTGACATCATTTTTTCCCTGAAGATATTGTACAATACGCAAATGGGATAGATCAGGAGATGAACAGAACTGAAGAAATCTAACATTCTTCACATTCCAACCAACTTCTCATCACGCCTTAAACTTAAAAATAAAAAGGAATTATACTTTAATGGACTTTTCATTAAAAAAACTGACACAAACATGTCCCATGCAACTGTGACTGCTATGTAAGTCTAACGAATCTGAGGCAATAAAGGCACTGTTGGCAATTAACCTGTAGAAATTTATCCAGCTGTTCTTGTGCATCTTTCAGTTCAGACTTGAGTGATTTATGGATGGATTTCAGAGACCCATGTTCTGAGATCTGCTCTTCATACTCAAGCGACAGCTGTTTATGCAGATCTTGTAATGATTCGTAGTCACGAGAAAGGGCATCTTTACGCCTTGACAAGTCTTCCTGCCGCTGGATGAGAGCGTCGTGTTCGGCCTCCAGATTCGCCAACTGTGTTTGAAGATCAGATTTTTCTGAAGCCAAGGAGGCACTCTTAGACTGTAGGGTTGTGTTTTCCACCTGAATCAGACAAGATTGAGAGTAACTATGAAATATGACATCTGATTCTTTGGGCAGCTCTAGTATTGTAGCTGAAAAGCAACAGCCACTAGTGTTATAAAATAATAACTTCAGAACAACATTTTAAAAAAGAAAAAAGAAATATTTGCAATAAGAATATTTCAGAAGGATTTTGTGCACTTTATAGAAGAACACTTCTCATGATAGAACCTGCAAAGAAGAATCATCAATGACCTATTCTTTCTGTGAAAAACAAAATTTGGCTAAACCTTCAGTCTCAAAATTCTTTTTTACATTTTTTATTTACAATGGGCAAAGTAAACTTTTGATAAATTTTTGAAACAAAATTATAAGCATAGTAACTGTTTCCCATATGCTGTCAAAATCATAAATTTAAAAACAAGCAAACAACATAGAAATATACCAAGCATATGGAGTCACTTGTTCCCAGTCATCATATGCTAATTCAGAATCAGGCTGTAATACCAAACCACCATCTTACCTGCAGCTGCGCTTTGTGGGACTGAAGGGCATTGATCTGGGTTTGCAAGGCAGTGCCATGTGACTGCAGACCAGCAGCTTGCTTCTCTAGCTTCTGGCACTGTTCAGACATAGTGCTCAGCATAGCCTGTAAGTTGCTCTTGTCTGCCAGGAGGGTGGCGTTCTGGTGACAGGACACAAAGCATGGTAACTTGAGAAGGCAAATTAGAAACCATGAGTCTAAAACAAGTAAGAAGCATCATGAAGACTTTGATAATGACCTAAATCATTAACTGCTGCCATTTTCTCCTGACAACACAACTGATTGTGGTCATTGACTTTCCAAGGCTATTGATCTTCAATACAGGTTCCTGGTACAAACTATATGAAACTTATGCAAGAATAACCTTTGTGCTTAAGGCAAAATTAATTAAAAGCAATGAATGAACAAGCAACCACATATCAATAAAGTGGATAAGTATCTATTTTTTAAAAACCCTCTTTTCTTCCACAAAATGAAATAACAATTCCCAAACAGCTGTGAGATAACAAAAGTACACAAATGAAAACTTGCACATGCACAGACAACCTAAAAGTCATTATTTCATGATGAGATGATGTGAAGTCCACACCAGAGGTCAAAATAAAAGAACACTGACCGTTCTCTCCAAATCCACCAGGTGGTCTTTCAGCTCCAAGATCTCCTTCGTGGGTTGAGGTGGGTGGGCATGCACATACTGTACTGTGGTTCTCTGGCTGTCAAATCAAATCAGTACCTACTTTTAGAATTTTCATTTAGAGAGCAAACCGCATCAGACTGCTGAGACATACAGATGAGTGAGTGTCCATGTGACGCCGGCATTAAAACCCAGAACACATACAGAATGCCCTCTTCACTCTTCAGGAGACCCATTGAGTGACCTAATGCAACAAATCTGAGGGCAAGCTTTTGGGGAGTAGATATGTCTTAAAAGGAACTGCCAAGTTCATCAAGGAAACAGAATTCCACGTGCCATTTCCTTGACCACTCAATCACATGAACACAGAAGACAACTTCTACCTGTCCCTTGGTATGTTGGCTGTCTCTCTATAGGCCCGCGATGCCATTTCTTCCTCATATCGTTGTTTGACAGCTTCACTTTCCCGCCTGACATGGTGCAACTCTTCTTGCAGTTTAAGGTTACGGCTTTTGGATTCTTCAAGCCTGAACAGAAAACAGACAGGAAAATACATGAGATACCAACACAGAAAATATCTCTGCATAAAAGCAAATTAGAAATAAGAAATAGTCTCAGAACAATCAATATATCACAAGTCAACACACTTATTTGATATTTACCTGATCTCCAGAGCCTGAATCTTCTCATCTTTGATCTCACTGTTCTTCTTCAGTGTTTCCTGCATCAGACTCTCTAGGGCCTTCAGTCGACTGTACAGGAAGACAAGAAAAGTGTGTTAACTTGATGGAACTGAACACAGCTGATGCTATACATCAAAATTGATGAGAAAGTCATTCACACTCACTTTTCACCCTGGGAATGTTCGGCCTGTTCCAAGCTTCTGCCTGTTAATGCCAATGAACTCCAGTTCCTGGTTCAGCTTCTCCAGCTGGTTATACAATTCCTGATTTTTGATCTTCTCCTTCACCAGCTCCTGTACATTGTGTGCAGCAAGTTCAATAACATGCTCCTCATTTAATTTCAATAACCATTGCAAACGTGGGCTGCTACCTAGCTCAGTAGCTAAAATATGTCATATCTTGTTTTAGCAAACACCATCAGATTTTGCGCTTATGAATGACACCATTTGCAACACCACAGATCAGAAAATAATAACATATCTCATCTTTACATTCAGCGATTGCAAACTTTATGATTCCACAACTGTAAACCCCTGCATTCCCATGGCTGCTGATTACACTAGCAACACACCCTAGACTGACTGTTTATACTTCTATCTGAACACACTAGACAAGCAAACATAGACACAAAAATGCAGACATTAATGAACAGTCTGGCTTACAACCACAACACCAACAGGACAAAGGTGTGACACTAACTTCTCTCAAAGTGGCGATAGTCTTCTTCTCCGTGTTCATCTCCTGGAACATTTCCTTGTTTTCTTTCTCAAGCTCTTTCACTCTTGCCACTGTGGCTTGCAGCTGCTCCACATTTCGCTTGGCCATCTTGTAATCCTGTTCCAGTGTGTGCAACTTTGTGTTTACCTCATCCAGTGATGCATCTTTCATGTCTAGAGACTGGCGCAGCTTGCGGTTCTCCTTCTCCACAGCTGCCTTTTCCTTGCGACACTTGTCCAGCTCTCCTTCCAACTCCTGCGTCTCCTTTTCACTGTCCTCAAGCTTCTTGGAAGACACCTTGAAAGACTCCATCTGCTTCTGCAACTGTTCGTTTTCAGCCTCAATGTCAGCATTGTCTTTCTCCAGCTGCTGTAGGCGATTCTTGGTGGCGTCTAGTGTTTTCTGCATCCGCTGGTTCTCATTGTCCAAGTCCAGAAGTTCGAACTCAAGCTGTTCCTGTTTAGCCTTCTGTGCTTTCTGAGATTCCAATAACTTTTTCACTTGCTGAAGCTCCTTGTTCAGCAAGTCTTTCTCGCTTTCTAGTTCTGCCACTTTGCCTGAGGAAGTTTTGAGGTTCTCAATAGTCCTTTCTAGTTTCTGTTTTTCTACAGTTAAGTTTATGTTGTCCTTCTCCAATTGTTCTGTCTTTTTTGCTTCAGCCTGCAAAGACCCAACTGTCTTTTGAAGCTTCCTGTTTTCAACTTCCATGTCAGACAACTCCTGTTCCAGCTGTTCAAATTTATCACAGGTGTGCTGCAAGGTGGTCACTTTTTGATGCAGGTCACTGTTTTCTTTCTCCAGAGCACTGTTCTCCTGCTCAAGCTCGGAAATACTGTCAACATTTTCTTTGAGTTTGGCATATGAGCGATTTAACTGTCTACTCTCAAACTCCATCTTGGACAGCTGGGTGTTCTTTGTGTTGATAGTCTCCAACAAGCGCTTGTTCTCACGCTCCAAGTCCTTCATCTTGGCATCGTTGTTTTTTCACTGCGTTCACGGAGTGTCTAGTTGGCAAAAGAAAAAAAGTGATGCTACAAAAGAGAATCAAAAGTACACAAAGCATGCAAAAGTTCTAAAGGGTCAAGCCTAAGGTTGCAATCTGTGTGACTAATAAAGTGGTAACTCACAGGACTTAATAAAAATCAAGATCTGCCCTAATTAAATACAATTGTGACAGATACAAAGTTTATATTCCCTAAAAGACTGAGCTTACTAATTACTTGGAGCAATCAGAACATTGGCATGGGGTCAAAACATTAAAAAGATAGGCATTGAATCACACAGTGGTGGACTTACCTCGATGACCTGATTGAGCTGAATGTTCTCTTGCTCCAGTTCACGCACCTGCCTGTCAGCATTCTCCTTGACCATCTCTAATGCTTGCTGCAAGCTCCCTTTTCTCACCATCTCGCTTTGTTTGGTCTTCTTCTGCTTCCAGAAGCTTCTGTGTGCTCTCCTGTCACAGTAAAATTCATGCACTGTGCAGCAGTCTGTATTCACAATGGCAGCCACATAAATGAACTCCACACATTAGACGGAGAGTATGTGAACAACTTTTTAAAAGACATTAAATTCTTTGTAAAGATGCTTTCATTTCACCAAAAAGTGAAAAGCAAGCATACAAAAAAAGGAGCCACACAATATATATTTAGTTTTTAGAACATGAAATGTGGCAAACAATGTTTAAAGAGATTGAATTTCTAAACATTGTAGAGACTCTACACTAAAATGGCCGTCTCCTCCAGCGACTCAACTGCAGAACCGTGCAAGCATTTGTTTCCCTTCATTATGCATATGTTTACATGTTTAGTATTACTGACTCTTGACAAACTGCATCTTCTAAGCACTCTTTCACTCTCAGTGCATGAAGCTGGCTTTCCAGTGGATCCCTGCACACTGTGGCTTCCAGACCTGTGGGCAAGCTCGAGGTGCCGAATAAATCACATTAACCACAGATGATAATCACAAATGATGATGATTATTATTGCTACCTGTACAGACTCCTGAAGCTTTTCAATGCGTTTAAGCAGGCGCTGGTTCTCCTTTTCCAGCTGCAGATTCAGCTCTGCAGAATGAATCAGAGCACCTTCTTCCATTTCTCGCACTTTGGATGACAGCCGCTGGTTCTCCAGTTCTAATCGAAGTATCTTGGCATTTGAGGTCTCTGTAAGCTGGTCTGACAATGACCCTCTCATGCCTAAACCAAGGACAAAAGCAGAAACAGCTTACTTGTGGGTGTGGGTGAAACTGGGTAGCTGTGTGTGTATCTACAACTAGCATACTTTTAGTCTCTAGATTTTACACATGGATAAATTGTTAAACTCCTAAATTAATGTTGCTATGATGTTCTCTTTAGCTCCCAGTAATAATCTGTAAAAGTGAGTGTGCATATGACCCATAACAAAATTTCTAAAGATGCATATATAAGTAAATGTTCCTGTGCACATATATACTGGATGAGAGGTGAATAGTATAGACGTAATGTGGTCATGAAAACTTTGCTACTGACCTCCAACCTTTGCCCTTGCATCTTCAAGTTCTTTTTCCAAGCTGGCACTCTCATTCATCCTTGACTTTTTTTCAAACTCTAACCTTGCATTCTCTTCAGTCAGCATCTCGATCCGTTCACGGTCAAGATCGCGTTCCTGACAAAAAATTGCAAAATTAGGATTGTCTTATCTGTGTTGCTAAAAGAACAGATTTTAAAAATGGCTTTAATATATATATATACAGCATAATGCAAACTACAGAATGTTTGAAATGGACTGAAACTCAAAACAGCTTCTCGGTTTTCCATCACTGGAAGCAAAATGTCTGAGTCACATCCACTTTTTTACCTACTGCTTTAACAAGATGACTGAAGCTTTTTACAGTCACGTCTATACAGAAATTCTCTAGGAATATATTTAACACACTGAGCCACACATCCAGCTTATTTATTAATCATCTTTCTCATCAGTCAATTAATAACATTTTCTAAAGCATATTATATGACTATCCCCTTCAGTGTTACTGTCATCCTGCTCTGGGTTGCTGTAGGTTACCATATAAGAATCTACAGATTCTAACATAGTAGCAATTATGTTGGACATCACATCAAATTTTGCTTTAAACGGTGATTTCATACTTAATTTTTTTAATCAAAATATGAAAATTTGTGCCAAAAAATGAGGGACTGTATGAAGAAAGAAATTTGTGAAAGATTGTGTTATGAATCCAAACAGAATGGCCTCAACAAGTTCATTTAAACCAAAATGTTTCCTTATTGCAAGTACTGTGCTAGGGTAATAGGTCACACTAACAGCTATTCCTGATAAGCATGCACTGAGCTGTATTGAATAATAATAATAACCATGTGATTTATATAACCCATAATAATGCTCTCAAAGGAGCATGCTCTCAGCACTTGAAACAAGTAAAAGACATGGACAGCATATAAAGCATGGAAGGAAAAACAACAAGTCATAAAAGACAAACATAGAAGATATAAAGAGGAATCATGTAACAAACTGTGATTACCCCCATTAACTAGTGTAAATAGAAACCTACTGCATGGAGCTCTTCAATTTGTTGATGGTACTTCATAAGCTTGTTTTCTAGTTCTATAACTGTCTCAACGCGCCGCCGGCTTGTAGCTAGCTGCTCCTCCAGCATTGTGCGTGTCTCATCTAGGATGTGCACTTCTTCTCGCAACTCCTGAAAACGACTTCACTAGTCAGTGCCCAGTCATTAGAATCCAGACATAAAAAATATTTACAAAGATCAAAGTACATGCACAATAATTCTGTCACTTGCTTTAAAAATGAGGAAAACTATAACAAACTATAGCTCTTTGTGCCTTCACACTCACTGCACTGATACAGCCATCATGTTACTCAGACCCTTATCTAGCAGATTAATGATTACATCAGGTTTTTGGAGTGATGGATCTACAGTCAGATGGGAAGAAATTCATCTAACCCAACAAAGAATGAAATTGGATATAAATACTAAAGATAAAAAAAAACCCAAACAAAACAGGGTACCCACCTCTGTCCTGGCCTTGTAAAATTCAAGTTCATTGAGCCGCTCTTTATACTTGAGTATCTCCTTCTCAAAGGTATCCACTTTGCTGGCCTAAGAAATACACGCACGGCATACAAATACATGTCTTCTCCTGTATTGTAGTACTGTACAAACAGACTGGGCACCAGTTTTTCCTGTAGCATTTACTTCTGAATGACGACACGAGTAATACTGACAGTAACTAAATTTTGCATTTCAGAATTTTTAAAAAGATATCTTTGAGAAATCTGTTTGCAGGACTGTCTTTGTGCTGTTTTATTCAAGGAATGATTTTTCAAATACAGGGTGTTAGAACTAGTTTTGGTTTTTTGTGGTTACAGTTAGATTTAAAATGGTGTGTCTTTATTCTGTGTACATTTCTGCTGATAAACATGAAAGTTCTTCTGATATGCTTTTTGTCTGTCCTCTTACTTGCTCCTTTATTGATGTCGAAACACTCATTATCATTTATTATTTTGATTCTATATCTGTTTATTTGATGATTATCATCATGGTGGTGTATGCCAGCAAAGCAAAACAAAATAAATAAACAAGTAAATTGCAAAATGATAACATATTATGATAAACTATAATAACCATAATAAAAAAAAAAAATTCACACAAAGATACTTCGGGGATTACTTGTGCAGAATTCTTTCATTCTGAATCTGAGTGCTGCTTGAATACTATTGTACTGCCCTGAGGCTTACTTTCGTCTATTATTTTCAAGATTACGATGCTGACATAAAGAATTTTATTCTCGGTATTAAATGCATGCAGAGACAGCGAGCGACAAGTATCCTTGGCTCGACATGCCATGAAACTGTTTGAATTCCCCTCCCTCCCCAAGACAACCTCTCGGGCTGGCCCACATCACGTTCAGCAAATTTGCTACACCTGCTCTCTCACCTTTTCTTTCAAAATGTCCAGCTCATCTCTCAAGGACCGCGTTGTCCGCGCCTCTTGCACCAGGTCAGCGTTCTGCAATGCACGAGCGACATCCATGTTTACGACCAACAGGTGCGATTTACACACACATGGGAGAGGAAAAAACAAACAAATCCTGGACCCTGCAAAGCAAAGGGGGTTCGGAAGCTATCCTCCCCCCAACAGCGAGAACGGGGCCGCCAACCCTTCACACCTGGCTAACGTAATCACAGCTTGTTATGTCGCTCTTCTCTAGCTTCGCTCGCTCGCTCCCCCGCAGCACATTCATCGTCCAGGTAGACATCACAGTGGTGAGAGCTGTCGCGGCACTATCGTTGGGAGAACAAGGCAGAGTTTGTGGAGGGGTCAGGAGACAAAGCAGAGGTTTGTTGTGGAGGTACGAAGGAGGCCACATCTGACACGTCGGCAGCCAGGTATATAGATACACATCTTTCACAGTCCCTCTACCACGATGCTGAGTCCGGTGGCTCTCAACCTGTTCTGGTGTCTCCACAAATTCACAAACTCCTAACGCTACCCACACGCCGCATTCCGCTCGCCGAGCTGTGTAAGGGAGGAACATGAAAAAGCGCTCTGGTCTCCATTTCCTTGTGGATTAATTGTCCCTCCCTTCTCCCTCCCCACCCGGCCACCTCTCCCTGCGACACGGCACGCGCGTGGCCAGACTGCAGGACACGGAGGCAGACGACGGTAACCTAACCACAGCGGCACGTCGCGATGTAACGCCGACAATAATGTACGACGTACGACAAGCCACAGGAATGTCGTCCTAACTGCTGTAGCCTTCACTGCCTTTTTAAAAAATTGTACCTTTATGTAATCCCCCCTCCCAAAAAAAGCACTCGTTATCCACCCTGTACGTTTGTCAAGGGGTGGGTGTGGGGAGAAGCCTCACCTTCTTTTTAAACGCACGCGTTCTATTCACCACCTGCGCAATCGGGTCAACACTGCATCGTGAAATATTTATGCTCCGACATTCCACCCCGTTGTTGCAAGTCGGTAAACCACCCGAGCTAGTCGCCTTTCTCTCCTCCCTCACGTCACACCTCAGCTCCGAGGCAGAAAATTTAACCGGGAATTCCTTCTGATTCGGTACCAACAGGACTTCTTATACAGCGAGGGCGAATAGCATTCTTAAAAACAAACAAATAAACAAACAAACGGAAGCCCACGTATATTCGTATGCACGCACGCATTCAGACCTGCCTAGCCCGCAACATTCTCCATTAAAAGCACGTCCTCTCAACATTTAGCAGCATGTAGCCCTGTATCAGTAGTCTTGAATGAGAAACAATTTTTAGTATATATTTGTATATAGAGTATATATATTTTGGAGTATATAATACTTGTAAATATGTTTATTAAATGTACTCAATTCTTCAAGCTGTCATCAAACCACGACAGCATCAGCAACACAGTGACGATGTCACCAAAACAATGACAGCACCATCAACATCCCGATGACGTCACTGACATCACCAACACTGCGACAAATCGCCGCTGGACGCGGACCGACGGACACAAACCAAGCCTCGTCCCCATCCTCTCCCCACACTCCCTCCCCCGACACACACACCGCCCATGTCTCCCCATGAAATGAGACTCCGACTCCAGCACGGCGGCGTCACCCACACCTTCCCCCACAACTCGGCCACTTTCCCCCTCTAACAGGTGACTGTAACAAATGGAGGTCGCCTCCCCGTCAACCACTTGTCATGGAAGTTGGCAGGTTAGTGGAGACAAAAATAAAAAAACAAAAAAAAAAAAAACCCAGGGCCCTGTTGTGGGTGTCAGCAGGTTACCTGAGCGGGAGGGGAAGCACAAGGAAACGGTCCGACATTTCCTGCTTCCTCTTAATCTTGGCGGCGGCAGGTAATTAGACCGAGGGCACAGCCACCCTACGCCGACACTTAACAGTCAGCTAAACTGATATTTAGCCTTTTATCTGACTTACTTTGCATCATCACCCAGCTAAGGCAACTGAGACCTAGGGGATGTGACAAGGGGAACGACTGACCGACCCTTCATTCACGCTCTTTGACTTTTGTAACACACATCAAGCTCACATGGAATACCGACTGCCACGCTGTGCTGACCGTTCGTTCTAACGTCACGGTTGAACGGCGCGAAAATAAGTGTGCGGACTGCGCAACTTCCGATCAGCCTAATGCCAAGAAGAGCAGAACAGACAACAGAGAGAGAGATGGGGGTAGGGAATAGTTCTCAGCATCAAGAAGACCAGTAAGGAAAGCCACCCACCTCCTGTTTCATTTTGGCGAGATCTGTTTTGGTGTAATCCAGTTCGTCCCTCAGGTCTGACAGCAGCTCTTGACGGTCCTCTCTGTTAGAGACAGACCAAAAGTTTTTGTTTACTGTTCTCTAGCACTCTGCAAGAAAGCACATACTACCGTCACTAACTGACCCCAGGACATAACACCATTGTCAATCACTGTCCCCAGGATACAATACTACTGTTCCTTCTTATCCCAAGACAGGTCTCTGAGACATGACTTCCCCCTCCTTCACCCAGGTCGCAGACAAGGAGAACACGCTTGGCGACCAAAGATGGAAGCTACTCACAGCTCCTGGCGGGTGTGCCTCAGCTTGGCCTTACACTCGGCCAGCTCCACTGCCAGGTGATGTTTGTCAGGAGTCAACGCGGCTGCAGCCGGTGCTGGACACCCCTCCACCTGCGACAGGTAGAAGTCTCGTTCCTGCGTCATGTCCTGCAGGAACTGCACAGCACAAAGATAAAAAAAATCACACACACCCGACAGTACACTTCCTCCTAAACTCAAAATGCTTTCGCTCGCTCGTGCGCGTGTGCGCGTGTGTGTGTGTTCTTTATAAATATCTGCATGCGTGCGATGTCGTGTTCTACCTGCATACAAGCTTGCAGACAGACTTGCCAACTCACCTCGGCATGTTCGTCCCGCTCTCGTATGAGTCTAGTGATGTGGCGCAGCATCTTGTCAGCGTGGGCCTCCAAGTTGTCCGAAGGCTCGATGGCGATAACAGCATCGCTGTCGTCAGTGATCTGTCAGGGAACGAATGATAATTCTCAGAAGTCTCCACGGCAACAATGACTATCATTACAAGCTACATCTGTGGGAAAGAACAATTCTTTGACTTCATGGAAAAATCTTCTATTACAAGTTTTGTAACAAGGAGAGAATTGCACTGAAGTCGTCACGGGGGTGGGGAACGGGTAAATACGATCACATGATATTATCAACAAATCCCAGTAAATATGACCAGATAATATTATATAACAAATCCCAGCGATGGTTCGAGGCCACAGGTACATCTGTTCCAAACGTCGATTAAATTCGAGCTGAGGTAAGTCTTGCAGGTGATGTGTCAGAGGATAAGTGTCCACAGTCTTACCCTTGGGGATAACTATCGACACTTGGAGGATACACGAACTGTGCAGAAGTCTTGTCTTTAACCTGCCTTATCATCAAATACTCCAGCGCTCATCTCGCACCTGGAAACCAGTATTTGTCAGGTGGGCGCTGGCGCAAGCAGTGTTTATATTCTACCTCCACTGATCAAGTCGTACTCTACACGCAGGTCGTTGTATTCTACTATTCAAGTCCTACTCACGCAGGTTTCTCGTTATTTATCACCATGTCTATTATGTGCCAAGCCGGCGCCAGAGAAAAATAAACAAGACAACAAACAACAGGCGTTGCCGAACGTCAGGGGCTCGCGTTACGCGCTGCCCCTGTTACTCACTCAGGCGCGAGGCCGCGACCACTACGACGTTCGCTCCCCTCATCGACCGATGAGCTCAGCCATCTGCGAGAGAGAGAGACAACTGGGGAAAAAAAAGGAAAGAAAAAGAAGAGACGACTGATGGAGTCGGGTGAGGGCTGAATGGGACAAACACCCTAACATGCAAAGATGGGGAAGAAGGCAGAGAGGTAGAATGAATGATGTGAGGGAGTGAGCGACAGGGTGGAGGAGAGAACCAGACGAGTACAAACTGTCGTGTCATCGTCGGGATAACGTCCAAGCGACTGCGTGCAGACCCAACAGGCCTCCTGCACGCAAATGTCCAGTCACCCACCCAGAGCCTCGGTTAACCCACCTGTTTGATGTGCTCCACCATGGCCTCCTGCACTCGGATGTCCAGCCGTTTGATGTTCTCGATGACGTCCTCCTTCTGCTCGCACTGCACGGCGCAGCCCAGGATCAGCAGCAGCGTCTTGCGAACCTCCTTGAAGCTGGTGTCTGCGGGACGACAAGCAGACGACACGTTAGTCCTCTCTCTACCTACCCGGGATTCGTGCTGACTACAAGTTTTCAAAACGAGATGAAGGGTTATTTTAGGATCACAAGCATTAAGACTAGACTTGGTTGGTTTATTTAGTAGGAAAGTGCTTCCACCTTGCAGCGATTTTGCACTATGGGGGAGAGGGAGGGGAGAGGAAACCAGAGTACCCGGGGAAAAATTAATAAATGAATGAAAGAAAGACACCACCCAGCTCTGCCAAATGAAATCTTTACTATCGCTGACCTTTCTCTGGCTCCCTGCAAATGGCCTGGATGTTCGGTAGTCGCCAGATGACGATCTGCTGTAGAACTTCCTGTTAACAAATAACAAAACATAATAGCAGTGCTTTTGACAATATGTGCTGCACAGATTTAACAACCTCATCATTCAAACTCCATGCTTTCACAGCGCCTTCACGCACAACTTTAGTTGGAAAAAAAAAACAATCCTTTCCGTTAAATAAGGGGCTCAAAGCTGCCCCCAACCAGGTACTCGTCTTGACTGAACAGGTTTCGGCCAATGCTTTAATTGGAAAGGACACACACATCCTCAGATCGTACTTCCGAGTGTGTGCGCGTGACCAGCAAGAGTCTCTGACATGACGATGACAGAGACGAAATGGCAAACGATCAGCTTGGCCGCCTTCAGTACCACCGGGGTGGGAAGATAGGGGCGTGGCACGTCCCAGACGACGCCTGGACGCACGTGAGCCGTGGAGGGCCGCCGCCATCGTTACCGACCGGTGACGACCAAACGATGAAGACTGATGAAGACAGGCTCGGGCGTGACGCAAGCTAGAGATGAGCTGGACCGGTCACACCTCAATTCCCGGCCCCTGCTGCCCGTCGTCCACGACCCTCGGGCTGCCAGGCGTGACGAATGAGTCGCACTGATGACTGATGGAGTCGATTGCACAAAGATTCGCTCGACTTTAATTACCTTCCATTGAACCATCTGTGGTGCTTTCCAGTCAGTTCTTGAATGGACCATCCTTCCCTGCTTCAGAAGGATCAGCGGTCAACAAAGATCCCAGTTTTTTTTCTTATGTAGAAAAAAAACAAATTTTCCGCAGCACCGACGGGTTTTGAACCCTCACTACGTAGCAGGAGCAGAGCATACTGTCGCGCACCTATAAAAGGCAGATTGTGTGACAGGTCTGGGAAAATTCAGACCAGATCAGCTCGCCGTTGAACAGCTTTTAATTAAAACTGTCGTTATCCGATTATGGTTGCTGGTTGGTTTGTTAATTGATTGGTAACCAACCTGGATGCCCTATGTCAACCCCAAAGAGTACTATCAACCGAGAAAACAGTTTTTTTGTTTTGAGAGAGAGAGCGAGAGAGAACAGAATAATTGTAGGTCACGACGTCACACATAAGTCACAAATCCTGTATCAGCTAGTGACTCATCAAAATATTTTGTTACCTGCCGGGGTATCAAAGCTTAACCGACAATATATTTTCGACCTTTCGACACGAACGTTCGTCGTGTTGCTGACGTCACTTCTATCGTCAGCGGTGATGCTGGCGATACATCCGGGGGCCCCGCAGTCACCGTGGAGAGCCCGCCCACGTCACGCGGGTCAAACGTTCAGCAAACGTAACCTCCGTGTGAGCGACACACAGGAGAGCGCAGGCGGCGAGTTAGCACCTGCATCAGATAACACTTAACAGGTGTGCCGTGCGTGCTGTGCCCTCCGACTGTGCACAGGGCAAGCGTAACCTTTACCCCTCCTCCTTTCTCTCCACCATCCCGCAACCGGCAACACGGGTCTGTTTGTGTCAGAAAGTCCAGGTGACGTTCGACTTTAAACGCTGTGCTAATGAGCTGCCAGCCTGCAAGCGTTCAAACAGAATCTCAGCCAACTATAATGTGATGTCACCATGCTCCCCCCCCAGCCTGTGTGCGCGTGCGCGAGGGACGTTGTATCACGGCGGGAAGAATGCGTGAATGAGTTGGGTGCCTGGTTCGAGACTTGCCTCTGTTCGCTGGCCGGGTGTCCCAACCTCAGCTTTATGTCGAGATAACCAGCCCGCGGCGGGTCAGTAAAACTGTAGAAGTTAAACTTTCCGACGACTTTTTACAGTCACTGCACATGGCAGAGGAGGCCTTCCTTGTCCTCTAAAGGAGGAACGACAAACCTCCTTCTTCCAAAAAAAATTAAAAAAAAATCGGGATTTATGAGTAACTTCTAAAATAGTTTGCCAAATTGCCGGCCCGCGCATGCGCAATGCCAGTAAGGAGTGGTTAGTAAGGCAGGAAGCTACATAACGTGACGCCGGCCGCCATTCAGCGCTGCCGAGCTGCAGACCCCAGGGCAGCGATGACGTCATCGGTGAAGACGTCACCGACGGTGCACTGCTTCTTCCTGCCGACCTATTACCCTGGGGGCACCACCACCGTCACCAAACCACACCGCCAACCTTACCACCACCACCACTCATTTCCTTCCTGGCCAACACAACTACAACAGATCAAACACCAACCTAGGTTGGAAATATGCATTGAGGTGGGGGTGGGGAGTTGTGGGTGGGTGGGTGGGCAGTGAGTTTTGCTTTGTGAGAGAGAGGTTTTTTTTAAAATTTTAATCGCGACAAATCATCGATGTTGCTGAAGGCATGACCACGCACGACTTGCCCAATGGAAGGACGACGGACAGGGTGAGCGGCGCAGCAAACGTCAATCGTACGATTTATGAACCAAGATATAAAGGCTCCCATTTTTTTTTTCATCTGTGCTTTTGCGTCGGCTGAATCCAGCACACAACATAGACAAACATAACATACAGCGCGCGCACATACTTGACAAGGGCTTCTTGAAAGTCCAATGTCTCGCCCTCGATTTACAGCATCAGTGAGTGGCGAGGGATGTCCTGGGGGGAGGAGTGGTTAGAAAAAAAAGATGTGTAGTCAGCAACTCCGTGACTTGTGAAGGATGACAGCGCCCACAGAGTGCAGTCCGCCATCTCCTGGCGGTGGTGGTGTCTACGAACTAAACATCGTGGAGCCAGAGGTGACGAGGTTTGGATTTTGATCTACACCTCAGTTCAGATTTTACAGACGGCTGCAACGCGTCGAAATGGTATATATATATAGCATAGAACAGTTTTCAGTTTTAGAAATATGTTGTGAAGATCAGGCCCGTGACGTCATCATCTCACTCGGTGCATCTTGACAGCAAAGTGACCTGCAGCTCGTGACAGGTAAGTGTCATCAAAAAAAAAAAAATACAGGCGACAAGTGTGGATATCTGCGGTGAGGGAGAAGGTGACGTAACATCTGTGTCCGTCGTCCTCCATTCCAATCCCGCGTCACTGTTTCCCGGACAGATGTGAACGAGGAATGAACGGCGTCGTTTCCTGTTCACTCTCACGTCACAATACGTCACGAAGGTAACAACGGTAAAAACAAAACAAAATTAAAAATAAAAACTGTCGTGATAAGGCTTCGTTTGCTGACACGTGGTCAAAGACAACCAACCACAACTTTCGTGTTTCTCTTTCTCTCTCAAAGACTGTGGCCGTGGATGTTTTTCATGACAGTTTCATGCAGGCTGCAGAGGTCAGGTCCGGGCACTGCACGTGCCCCGGGATCTGCAACAACTTGGGTAGAAAACAAAAGCCGCGCTGCGACCGTGCAGCCTGGGGGTGGTACGTCACACCAGATAACAGCCGCAGGGAGCCTGCGCCTTACCGGACATCCGGTGACCGTGAAGAAGAAGTGGAAGCTGCAGCAGCAGCCTGTTACATCAGGATCAATAGCAACTTGCTGATTATCACGTTATCTACAGTATCACCGGCGTGTGTGTGTGTGAGGGTGGCGCCAGTGGTCGATCTCGGGGAGACCAGTTGGAGCTAATTCTTTCCTCCGATTTCTTCCTTCTTTTTTACTTTCTTTGGCGTTTCCGGGACCATGCCTGTCAGACATCTTTTCTTTGGTGATGAAGACGGTTGTTGTCTCCAGGTCCTCCTTGGTGCCCCAGATCTTGTCTAGTCGTTGCCGATGCCCCTCGACACTAAGCTGTACGGACCTGCGGATGACCTGCCAATGCCTGTTAGTTTTATCTCGAGAGCTGGACTCCAAGGGTAACCAAGGGGAATGACAGAAACAACAATGAGCAGAATGGATTTACGCTGTCAGCGGTACACCCGACGGAAGAGCTGAGGCCATATTTTACACCTGTCTGAGGGCAAACGTCACGTCACGTGCTGGACCTCATTCTGTGCTTGTTGATTTGTAGGCGTGTACCTTGGGAACGTAAGGGGAGGACTCACTCAAACTTGGTAAAGAACATCTTGCACCGAAAGTTATCAAGTCATCAGAAAAAACTTGCACTCTGCTAGATCTTTAACAAGTCTTTGTATTGGTTTATGATTGTCTAAAATCGTCTGAAACGTAACCGACAAAGTGTTCGTATGCGCGCATGCGTGAGAAACTGAGATGCGCGATGGCAGGTTTGTTATGGCGGCATCCTGGCAACACGACAGCACCGTCAGCTCTCTAGCCATGTCAGAGCTGGGCAACAGAGGACAACACTTGGGTACGACAGCGAACACCTTGTTGAGGAGAGGGAAAGGAGAAGGGTAAACGGGATATCTCTCTCTCTTCAACGTGCACTCATTCATTCACCCCCTCCTTCACCTAAGCTTTCACGCATTCCTGAGCTCGCGACCCACGAGACCCGAAAATTGTCGCCAAACATGGAGACAGCAGGTCAACAGATGCTAACCTATCTGAATTTGCATGAAGACTGACTCCGGAAAGGAAGGAGGTAGTGGAGAGGGGGATGGAGACAGCTAGGGACGGCTGCCTTTATTTGGTGCGACAACAGTGGACGAAAAGGGCATTCCATCCCAAAATAAATTTGCTGCATTCTTTTTTTTTTTAAAAAGTCTTCCAGACTGTATATATACCCAATCATTACCGCAGCCCCACCCTACGCCACCAACACACACATACACACACACGATGAGTGGTACACAGTCCAACGCCCGTGTGTCCAACCAGACAACCACCAACCAAACTTGCACTTTTCCCCTATCAGCCCCAGTATTGTTTGCAAAACAAAGGAACAGCCCCATAATCATCTATCGGGGGAAGGATGGACTGGGCAGCTGCGGGAAATGGGAGCATCTCAACCCTGCTGCCGTGTAATCCTTAACAAACTGCTGGCACTAAGAATGTCCATACACTTCGTCCCCACATGTTAGTTGTCGGCCTCTGCGCAAGCATTGCGGTCTGCGCGACCGAGGGGAGGAAGAAGGTCTGAGGGAGGGATGGTCACTGGCCCGATGTGCGCCAACACCACCTCCGCCGCACACACAACCTTCAGTACACTTCCGTTGATCCTTAGAAACGACGCCAACTTTCCCCTTTGCGTATATCTTAAGTTTTCTCTCTTTTTTTTTCTTCCATTTTTTTTTTCTTCCTCCGATCCCCCTTGTGGTGGTTTTTGCGCTTCACGCCTGCCGAGGCTGGGATTAACAGAGGGCCTTTGGTGGGAGCTCGGCACTGGGTCTCCTCCGTCAACTACACTGGCAACGGATCTACGGGGTTGCGACCATCTAATCCCAGACAGGAAGTTGCTGTAGACACTTTTTTTTAAAGAATGGAAATCTTTCTCAGTCTCTCTCCCCACCCAGTAAACTGTCCCCCTGTGCCAAAAACTCTTCGTTTCGCAACTTAAAACAGTAAATAAATGGAAAGATACAGCTCCATAGAAACAGCACGTCGTGTTTACGACTATCCCTTACACACCATCTCTATAAAAATTTGTAGACTATTCTTCTCATGGATGTGTGTAGGTGGACTGCTGTCTGTCTGCCAAGACCAACGCTTAGCCTCTTGCAGCGAGCCTAAACAATGAATGTGACTAAACCGGAAGCTTTGTACACAACTGCCTCGTTTTAGTAGCTAACTGGAAAAAATCGTCTGCCAGCAGTGCAGTAATTTAACAATTCTTCCATGTTCTTCCATAGTAATTCGCTTTTGAAAGAGAGAGTGACAGAATATCAATAGCAATAGTGTTCTCATCCTTTCAAATCGCCGAGGAAAGGTTGTAGACACTGAGTATGAAACTTAGGAGTGCACATGAACTGGCAGAACTAGCAGAAACCAATTCTGTCTCCGACGAAAATTCTACGACGGACAAAACGTCGCGACTGTTGTTGCTTAGTAACTTTTCCCAGTTCGCATCCCTGACTACTCGTCACTCCCACCTCACACGACTTCTCTTCTCTCCCTTTCGCCACACGGACTTTTATTTGTTTGCACGCCGTCACCTCACACTCTCTCCATCATTAACGCCACCCAACCGAAAAGACACGAAAATGACAAAATGGCGGCGGCGATAAAAGACTGCAGCGAGCTGAGGACGCCGGCAAAGTTCAGCCGCCATTGACCACCGCCATGGAGTGCCAGCGACTGCAGCCGTCTTCAGCTCCAACCTTCTGCGCGGGGGAGTTAGGGGGAGGAGGGGAATGGGATGGAGACCAGGGGAAGTGTGTGTGCGTGCGTGTTTCGTGGGAGGAGGATATGGGGGAGGAGGAGGAAATCAAAGATCAATACTTCAGAACATGTCGGCATCGGCTGCAGAGGTTGAATGAACGGCGTGATTTTTAGTCGAGTGCTCTAGTGGGCTGCTCTGGTTGCTGGTGGTGGTGAATTTACACACTTCTGCCGAGAGCTTGTTTAGAAAGCGCGAATTCTGACATGATTGTGTGTGTGAGAGAGAGAGAGAGCGTGTGTAAGTGTGAAAGGGTGCACGAGAGAAGCTGATATATAAAGTCCAAGTTCATGATGGTGAAATTGTAAGACCGCCGCACACACACCCCGATGACAAGGAGACTGGCAAGTTGCAGGTATCAGGGTTTGTACCCGTTCCGTTTCCGCAAAGTGGGTAAGTCCTGAGGAATTCGGTCGGAGCATTCGTTGACGTTTAAGGCCGAGGACTCTTTGTTCCTGCCCCGGTGTGCAGTCAGTGCCGCGGCTCCCTGCTCACCACCCGCCGTCTTATCAAAGCATGAACAAAAGCAGCGGTACGTGCCGAAGCTTAGTCATCGGAAATCTGTTACTTTACGCTTAAAGTGATCTCCCCGACCCCCATGTCTAACAAAGCCGGAAAGAGAGCAAAGTAGAAGGCGCCCAGAACCTTCTTCGGGTGAGCAGAATGTCCCTGCGTCTGACTACAAGTGACTGTAACAAGCAGGCGACCAAACGCCTCATTTGTCTGGTGATTAAGATCGGGTGTGCACTTTGAACTCTGTAAGATGAGCCTAAGCCCAGGCGTTTAGCCCGGCAAACACCAGTCCTGTAGTTAGCTCGACAGTAACAGCTTCGACCTTTGCAAGGAATCTTCTGGGTGCAGGCACCGTGCAGCAGCTGCCTGCGACTCGGAGAGGTCTGGGAACGCCGCACCGCCAGACCTTACCCTTGCTGGACACTCAGTCCCTTTAAGGATCACACCAGAAGCGCTGTCTGGATCTCGACCACTGTTCTGGGCTTGAGTAATTTTTTTTAAAATATTGCCATCAACGAAACAGGGCCCGGCAGTCTGTTCAACAGGCTACGACCTTGCAAACTACACTGAAAACATTCGTTTCCATCGAGCCAGTGTTTTATCCTCCTACCAAAATCAGAACGCATCGCTTCCGCTTTAGACAAATCTTAAATATCTAAATACATAGGAATATTCGAGAAAGTTTTTCTATAGCCCTCCTGTACAAAATTATCTCAGCCTTGATCAAGCCATGGACGTGTATAGGTGGACTGCTGTCTGTCTGCCAAGACCAACGCTTAGCCTCTTGCGAAGTTCTCCACTGTTAGTCTCGGCGAGCCTAAACAAAGAATGTGACGAAACCGGAAGCTTTGTACACACCTGCCTCGTTTTAGTAGTTAACTGGAAAAAATCGTCTGCCACCAGTCCAGTGGTCAAACACTCATCCATGTTTATCCGAGTAAGAACGGCTTTTGTCAACCGCGTTCTCCTCTGTGTGTGTGTGTGTGGGTGAGAAGATGTGCGTGTGTGAGTGAATGAGAAAATGTGCGTGTGTGTGCGCGTGCGTGTGTTTCACTCACTAATCATCCTCCACGAAGCAGGCTAATTAAAACGTTCATCTCCTTTCAGCCGGCAAAGTCAATTTTCTGACAGTGGCTGCCCCCTATCCCAGTCGTGATAAAGGTCAATATTTCTATGAAGCCCAGCCCCTGTACAATGTTGTGCTCCTCGCATGTCCAGGCTTGCCGTGTGGAGGCTCGCCACACTTGTAAACACACCTACTGCGTTTGCGACACACTTTACCGCCAGCCTGTCATTCAGCTTCAAGAAGTGCAAGAGGTTTTATGAGCAGCACAAACAGTCAAGAGTTCTACGCCTTGCAATGATGTTTAGTGGGCAAACTTC
The DNA here is from genome assembly GCF_003073045.1 of Pomacea canaliculata. Classification (NCBI taxonomy): domain Eukaryota; kingdom Metazoa; phylum Mollusca; class Gastropoda; order Architaenioglossa; family Ampullariidae; genus Pomacea; species Pomacea canaliculata. The sequence goes on from NC_037597.1 coordinate 20,413,268, forward strand.
CCACCCACCCCCTGCCTGAATGGAGGGAATTGTATTTGTGTGTGTGTGTGGACATACAACACACAGAAACATATATAATCACCCGAGCGAGCTCACACACACACAGTTCCCCCTCAACTGTCCCCTTACCATCCCCCTACAAAGGAAGTTCTTCGCCTGAAAGTCAGTCGGTCACCCGGGTACCTACTATTACTCATGGGCCGTAAGTAGAGGCAACGAAAACGCACCTCTCCCTGACCTCTACCCGCCTGACGACGGCTCATTGTCGCACCTGACGAGACAGGTAGGGAACTAAAAAAAAAAAATCTCAGCGCCAGGTAAAACCGTTTCATTGTCTTCTGCGGGACTTTGGTGAGCGCTCGCATAACGGTTCACAATACGTGTAATCACAGTCACAATTCACTCACACTGGGGATTAGCTGTGAGCTCTTTCACTGAGCCACGCCGCCTTGAATTATTAAGATATTTATGTGTACACAAACGTACAATTATAAATGTTTACTGGGATCAAACAAACAAACGAACACGCCTGAAGCAGTGAAAAATAGGGGTAGCATGGCAGTTTATAAATGACGGCAAAATATTCTACAGAGAAAGGGGGGGACACTGGGAAGGGGTGATAGGGGGTGTTTGTAAGATCACTCACAAGGTAGTAAGCTCGAATGTTCTTGACGAGAATATCCCAGTTTAGGATCCGTGTGGAAACATCCTCTACAGTTCTTTGCACACCTCCATAGGATGGTCGCTGGTCTCTGCAAAACAAATAAATAATCTCTCTGGTAACAAAATCCATATCAAGCATAAAACGTTTTAAGTGTATGAATGTCACGATTTAGCTTTCCTTTGATGTAAGTGCACCTTAAGAATTGTCTAGATGTAAGATTGCATTTTAAAAAAAGTTTTCTATGATGCATCTTATATTTATCTTGTCCTCATCTTTACTTTGTAACTAGCTCTTGTCTTGCTTTTTGTACCTGAGCACACTTTCCGAGTATAATTGCCCATTGGGATTAATAAAGTTGATCAATGTCATTGATCGGCGGTTGAGGCCTTTGAAGCTCTCCTGTAGCTCATGTACCGTTATCATTAACAATATCGCCGCAATTTTTTTTAAACTCTCTCTCTCTCCACGGCCCCTCTTTCTACCTTACCAATTATTTTATCGTAATATATTCACGCCAGACATCCAGCCCCGACAATGGAGCCGCCAGTCGCACGGAAACAACGGTCTGCAGCCTTTGTTAGTCTGTCGGTGAAGGTGTTGAAGCCGGTCTCCATCGTCTGCTGCTGCCAGTGTGTAGGACACGCTCGAAAAGATTCAATCTTAAAGGTCTACTAGTGTGCAAATATAGTTTGTTCTCCTTTTCTTCTGAAGGCTGGGTTGAACTTAATACAGTACAAGACACTAGGTCCTAAATTCTGACAACTTTTAAAGCTCGAGAGACAAACTTCACTACCTTTCACCAACAACAACACAGCGTCCCTTGGATGCGCCGTTGACAACAACGGAAACGTATTTGCGTACCTACATAAATACGACCACGACATGATCATTTAAATACAACAAAAAATCCAATCGGACGGATCTTCCGATGGAGGGGGAGAGAAAGAAATAAAAAGGTTGCCGTTTCAGCGACTGTAGCAATGTCACAGGCACCAGCATCGGTAACAAGGCTCCGAGCATCAGACCATTTCCTTCCCTCACTCTGGAACATGACTCTATTTTCCAACCAAATCTGGTCGGACATATTTTACCTGCCTCACTCACCAAACCTACAGCAACTCCTTCACTCTCTCCACCCACGCACTCCTGGCAGAAACACCACGGCTTTTCCAGCCGGTGCCATTCATTTGTTTTCCTGTTCACGAATGAACTGTTTGTGTTCAGCCATATGCACACCTGTTTGTGTAGCACTCTCTCAGGAACCTTCGTAAACACTCATTCACCCACCTTTTCTTTTCATTGAGAGAGAAAGAAAAGGAAAGTGAGAGACAAAAAAGAAGAGAGAAAAACAGATCTGATTTTTTTTTTCAAGAAAACATGGTGATCTATCCGTGTCAGCCGCACTAACCCAGTGATACCAGACCATGGACCACCAGATTATGAAGTGATCAAAGTAAACGCTTTTTCTGTGGCCAAATAGAAAAACTCTTCCCCTACTCTCTTCCTCCTTTCATCTCACCTTCTGCGGTTTACCTCAACCCAGACGATCACTCGTGAGGGCCCAGCATCCACCAGTTATCTGGCAGTTTGATAACTTGTCCCTTGACCTCTAACCATTGTCTACCGCACCTTCAGCAGACGGCTTCCAGCATCAGTTATTCTCTGCTACAAAGACATTGTCTTCCCCTCACCATGTCTCTCGCTTCAGTTCTGCCTCTTTACTAAGCTCCGCCAAACCCGCTCACCTCAACACACACACCTACACACAAGGGCCACCCACGCGCGCGTACCGGTAAGGAATCATGACAACCAAAGACAGATCCTGGCTTTACCTGACATTCTATGTTCTCAATCCACTTCCTGTCGAATATCAAGTTTCTGCTCCACAAAAAATTTTCTTTTTAAACCTCATCAAGAATTTACTTCTGTTACACTTCTACCCCTACCCCAACTCCGACCGCACTCATCCTAAACCCTGACTACAAACTAACCCTAACCTCTGCCCATCAGCTTTTTGATTCCATGTAAAGATACGTAACACGCGTACGTGCGCGCGCACACACAGACTCAACTCCGTTTTTTTTTCCCACAAACTCCCCTTGGGATTTGAGAAGTCGGGACTATTTTTCTCTTGAAAAAAAAAAAGACGTAGCGCTTGGTCTAATATTTGGAATATTAAAAAAAAAAACAAAAAACAAACAAAAAACAAACAAAACCAACCAACCAAACAAACAAACAAAAAAAAAACCCCCAAACAAACAAAAAAACCCAACAAACAAAAAACAAAACAAAACAAACAAACAAACGAAAAAACCCCATGGACAGAACAGGTTGCGACTGCACTCGGATACTGCAGCACATGCACTAGCATGCTGAAGCGCGTGTCCCAGGTCGGATCCTCCCTGTAAATGCTCGGCGTTTTTGCGGGTGGACGACAAGAGCGATGATTGACTACTGAAGTCCTGCAGCATGGCCGTCAGTCTGATCACATGTTTGCACAAAGACTGCGTGCATGCTGGCATAAACGTGTGTCCGTGTGTAAAACAGCAAACGTGTCGCACCTGTCCTTTTGGCGTGAGTTCAAACTGCCAGGAGGCGTTAGGAGGGAACCAACCACTTATTTACGACCTGTTATTTACAGAACGCTCACTGACGATTACGAATCCCAGCATAACAACAAGTGCATTTTCTAGAAACTTAAAACATTTCTCTCTCACACGAAGAAAATGCTTTGCTTATTCACGCATTGGGGATAATCAGGTAGAACAGTAATACCGGAATTTAAACAAAGGTCAGCATTAATCTGATCTCATCTAAAGCTCTGATCACAGGTATGGGTTTTCTCCAGATTCTCTAATTTTCACCATCCACCCGCCCACCTTTTGTGCGCGAAATCACTATGAGGAAACACCATCGGTATCAAATAAACCAACCGATCATCAATTAACCGTTTGTCTTGGTGCAAGTGCACGTAGTAAGAATACGATTTCTTTAAATTAAAAAAAAAAATCAATTATCAGCCTCTATGCAGGTCAGAGACCAACCCTCCCCCACACAAAGATCAACTAAGATTTGCATAAAATGCAAAGTGTGTTAGAGTGAAGCATGTATGCACCTCCCACTGCAGCAACAATCATGTCGAGCTCGGAGAGCAGCCCACACCAGAAAAGACGCAGCACCAGACTCACAATGTGTCCCATGATGTACACATTATTGGGCCTATCATCAGTCCACGCTGACATGCGAGAAACACCCTTTAATTCACGTGAATGCACAAGCGCGCAATCACACACACAATCGAACCTCCAAGCATGGCAGGCTGCACCCGGGTAGTGCTTCCTACAGCAGACCTGTCGTACCGGCCACCCAACCTACAGGGTCGGTCTTAAATACCACGATGGTGCTTTTGCCACCCAGGACGTACATATTCTCCCACCCGTCTTTACATGCATCTTAAAAAAAAAAAAGTATTTCGAATGAACTGCACCTATGACTTCCGGCCTATACCCACCCCGCACTCTTTAATCGGTCATTGAGGGGAACAGTACAAAACCTAATATTACATCAGAAGGCAGCCGTAAGACAATGCCAGATCATGGCTGCTCTTCCCTTTCGCTGACAAAAGAACCCACCCATAAAAAGTCCTGATAGAAGGGATCGACTTACTTAAACATGACCGTCAACCACCCTCATTACAAAAAAAAAAAGAAAAGAAAAATAAAGGTGTGTGTGGGGAGTGCACTCAAGCGAGACTGTCATGCCGCCTACAGTGGACAGGCTCGTGCAGTCCTACTGCAAGCACGAGATACGCTTTGTGCACACGCACCTGCTGGCTTTTGTCATGGGAACAGTAACACCGATACCCGACCTCGATTACGGGCGAGGAGGTCACTACCAGCTCTGTGGCCTCGCTCTCAACGTCCCGGCCCCCGACTTCCCATCGACCGGTCGCCCCATAAATATGCCTGCGTTTCCAAAAAAAAAAAAACAAACAAACAAACAAAAACCCCAACCAAACAAAACAAAAACAAGAACAAACGGGGAAGGGCTAAAAATTGTCTCTACATCAGAGTCGTCCGCTATTCCAAGGACCCCCAAATCTTCAGCAACCATCAAGCCGTCCTGCCAGCGATGGCGCTCTGTCGCAGTCTGGAGGATTTAACAACTTCCGCAGTCAAGGGTCGGCGACAACTTACTGCCCCACTCCCCCCACCTCCCCTGCTGTTTGCCGTGCCCCATGGCGACCTTTTCAACTGCAGTCGTCGGCGGGAGGAGGCTGCAGTTCATCCATTCTTCACGGAAGTACGCATGGAGTCATTGTGTCGCGAAGACGTTGAAGGATGGGCAGCGAAAGATGCTGTGAAGTTCACTTGTAGTCCCATGATCTTAAAATGAACTCCAGGTGGTCGCTCGATACTCGACGACAAGAAACGGGTGGAGGCAGTCGTGGAGATTTACACCAAAGTGAGGAAAGCCAAATGTATTCATCGCCCACGTAGATAATAGGTAATAAGTAAGAGAGAGAGGCTGTGATTGGCAGTCAGTAATGCATGACCGCTGCAGTGGACACATCAAAATAAACACAGGTTTCTCAGATGGTTGCATTCTTGACTATATGGGCCAGGGTTCCCAGACATATAACACGACGGGTGCTAAAAGCAGTTCCGCATGGCCCGTCCCTCCCACTCTGCCGACAAGGTGCTGTGCAGGTGACTGACAGCAGCCGACGGAACCGTTGAGATGCAGATGCTGATAAGCTGCAGCGGCAATCAGACGGCGACGTGTGCGACAAATACCTAATGCAGTTCGTTCTTTGACCTTTCCTTGACCGTTACCAGGCGATGTCCCCACCCTCTACTCTCAAATAAAAAAAATAATTCTAATGGACGGTAAGGACTTGCTGACAAAGCCAAGAAATGTTTATGCAAACAGCTGACCAAACGGGTGGGGTTGGGAGTGAGTGGAATGGGCTGTCGATCCGATGTTTCGTTAAGGACAACTCTCTACGCAGTCTCTTTCAGGTGACTGAGACTGGGCAACAATAACTGCAGCTGTATGCAGCTCACGACTGCCATGCCTCCCCGATAAACTGATGCTTTCCACAAGAAATTGATGATAAAACCTGCCTTAGACTGTCGGCATGCAGGTTATAAGACTCACCTGTGACGTGCGGTAGACCGTGACAGCCTCTTGGACTCTCTCTGTCCCCTCCCAGGCTTCCTCGAACACCCTCCCCCTCCCAAACTGCACTAACACCATGTGACTGAAACGGCTGATTTCAAAATCCTGCCACCATGAACGACTCAAAGAGTTTCACAAGGTTGTCACGCAAGACAAGGATAAATGCTGGCGTGGATCTTGAAAGTATCCACACGTGGTGTGTGTGGGAGACTGCACAGCCAAATACGAAAAAATTTGGTTTAATTAAGACGGTTATCAGCTGAGGCCCGGTGATACGATTTGCTTTTCATGGTCTGCTGATGTTGTGGCCAACGGTGGTCACGGTCTAGCGCTTCTTTCTACTTATCTGACTCTTTTTTTTTTTAAGATATGTGAGAAGAGGGAGTGGGGAGAATCAGCACTCAGTAAAACTACAGCAGTGGAGATGAGAGAGTTTACAAGTCTGGCGTGCCGACAGGTAGGCAGCAAACAACGGGTCACCCACGGCGACAATGAGTTCACGCCCAATAGAAAGGTGACCCCAAGTCGGACAGCTGGACGGTCTCTGCTTCATGTCTACCATCTCCAAGTTGATGTCAGCGGTGTTGTTCGGACTATCCTTGCTGTCCCCTACCTCCAACTCCACCCGACTATTCAGTCGCGGCAAGCTTTAGAATCGAGAAAGGAAAAGATTAAATGGCCTTCAATCAGGGACGGACTTGGTCGCAAATAAGTTTCCGTCCAGAAAGATTTGCGTTTCGTGGAGAAAACACACACACAGCGGCGATGGTTATGTCTGTGCTTACATCCCATTTCAACCAGCTGTCAAGAAGAAAAAGAACGGTACCCATACATGCATGAGAATCGAGCACTTCGGAGGCCTTAATGTATTGAGACACATTCCTGAATTCTGACCACACTTTCTTCATGGTCTACAATCCACAAATCCTTTGCACACACGTGTCTCCCTCTACCCTGTCTTTGCCAGCTTGCCTTTTAGGACAGCCACGCGAATACAGAGGCGTCCTTAGGTATTCACTGGTGCGAAACTTTCTTGCCCCAGCATCGATGGGAGTGAATGGCGACACGGGCCTGAGCAGATGTCTGTCTGAATGACAGGTCGAACGAATCTGCTTCACGTCGCACGTGGCCCAAGTTATTCAGACGATAGATGTACATACTTGGATGTCGGGTGTATGCCCCATGTTCTTGGGACCAGATGAGCGGTGAAGAAACAATTTATATTTATTCTAATCCGCTTACTTCTTCTCTCTTTATTTGTATACGTAGAACATCCTGTGAAACAGGAACTTCTCCCAAAGGCCATGAAAGACTGGAAGAAATGCAGAAATGCAGCAAGAATGATGAGTGCCTATGATTCCCGCTGAAGACAACATGGTCACACTTATGATCTCAAAGCTCAACTGCATGCATTAAGTTAACGGTATTAGTATCCAGCAGCACTGATAATATATACAAAACGTTGGTATTGACGCAACTGGATAATTACAAGAAATGCGCCCCGGCCCACCCTCCTCACTTGCAGGGCAGGTCAAACCAAGGGTGAGTATTGCTATGACATGACGAGCTAAGCAGCTTTAACACCCCGTTCTTTACAGAATGAGTGGGTAGGTTTTCCTTTTTGACAACGAACGTTACAAAGCACATGGGATTATTTCTGTAAAGACAAGTAGAATTTGAATGATGTGTATTTCTAAGAAGCACGGGAAACTAATAATACAGACAGAAGTGACAGAATGGACACGAGGGAGAGCAGGGGTTGGTGGGTGGGTGGTCGACTAAGACGAGCTGAAAGAAGGATGCATGCAAATGAAGTGCTAAAAACCAACTTGGCATGGCTCAGTCTCTCAAGTAGACCTTGCCGGCTTTATGTCACCTTAACCATGCTGACAGAACTAAAGCAAAGCTTCTAGACTGGATAAATCTAGGAGGAACGTGGAAAGAATTTTCAATACCTAAGAGGATTTGGTTCCTAACACTGTGGTCTTACCTCTTCTGCACTCTTACGTAAACTATCTTCAAGGTTAGGATGGCCTGACGTCCTTTTCCCTCCTCCCCCATCCATCCCAGTGTATGGGAATAAGCATGGTAGAGAAAGAGAGACTGTGAGCGAGAGAGAGAGAAAGAGCATGTGTCAGACTGAAAGAGAGACAGAGAGAAAAGAAAAAAAGTGTATGCAAGAGAAAAAGAGCATACATATCAGAGAGAAAGAGAATGTCTCAGAGAGAGATGGAGGGAGGGAAGAGCATGAAGAGTCTGTGATACATCTAGTCAATGACCTGCTGGTGTTTTTTTTCTTCCACCAAACTGCTGATGTTATAAATATAAAATCAACCAATAGCTCTATGTCCTTCCAACATAAGCTGTAGAATGGAAAATGCTGCCCACTCAATCACTTTACTTCGTTTCATTTCACTGCATGTGAATTTGCTTTTCTGAAATATTCAGAGGAAAATCTACATTCTGATGTATGTTCAAACTCAAGCCATATTTCAAGCATATAGAACTCATGAATCTTTAATAATATTCCATCAGCAGAGCTATGTTCTCAATGGCAACAGCTAGCAACATCTCAATGGGGGTTTTAGTTCCCTATCGAGGATTAAATGAGAATTCCAAACAATATGCAGGATTCATGATATGTTCAAACAATGACTCTTGCTTTTGAAAGAGAGTTGTGTGCACAATTGCTTGGACACCGAGTTAAGAGACTTTCCATGGAAAGTTCTTTAACAATTTCCATAAAATACAGGAAAGTTCTTTAACAATTTCCATGGATGATTATTTGCAGAAAAAAATGGAAGCCATACAGACCAGTCATAAGACCTCTCTACTCAATCCTCTCTTCTCGGGATATTTTGCCACAAAAGACATAAACATTTTGCAAGTTACATAATCTTTGATAAGCATTTAAAAAATTTCTATATACAAGTCATGGTTTTTCCAAAGAAATAGTTAATCTTCATAAACATAAAAAAAGCAAAAGGAAAAATAAGTCTTTAAATTTTGCCTCAATAAATTGGTTGCTAGACTTGTTAAGTATCTTTCTCTGTCCAGCTCTTGAGACGAGAACACAGACACTCTCTCTATAATATCCCTATAGTTGCGGTTTTCTCTTTTTTTTTCTCTCCCCAAAGCAGAATGTATAATCCCCTTGCAAATGTGTTTTGGTGCACTAACAATGTGACAGATATTAATAAAAGTATTAGTATTACCTTTTTAACTGTCATTAGAAGATACCAAAATTCTCTGGTCAATATTCAAAACCAACAAGAATAAGAAGCATCAGCTATTAATGCCAAAAGGATTAGCTTATTACGTTCCCAACAAAAATGTTGTCAACTGTGGAAAAAGTTGTAACTAAATCAGAAGGCGGATGTTCGCAGGATGAGAGCAAATGGACGGATGACTTAAAGGTGCACAAAAGTACTTTCTAGAAATTTACTTAAAATATGCAACTGCTTCCTGTGCTGTCATGTTAATGTACATCCAGAGTTAAAGGAAAAAAAACCAAATGGATTGAAACAACAAAAAATTACAACAAACAGCATGTGAGAGCCTCTGTGCTAATCTCTTGAGAAATTTAATTGCAAATTGTCTGTCAGCTTGGAAGCCATGGGGCACAAATAAATGAATGAATGCTTAAATGGCTCCGGAATCAAGGCAATACTTCCAACACTAACAAAAGCTAATTGGGTACAAGTGGATACAAAATGTCTGTTAATATTCATGATAGCAGAATCTCCAAGCTGTGACTGATCTAGAAAAGCTGTGATAAATTACGCATCATGATGCAGAACATGTCTTGTGAAATGCAGATACCCCTTCCCATTGCTTTAGCTGGGGTCAAATGTTATGAGTGCGAGCTTCTTAGGAATAAACTCTTAATATCAAGATAAAATATGGGATGTCAATAGGGTGGCTTATTGCAAGAAAAAAAAAAGGGAAAGGGAGAGAAGAAGAGGATTTTCTTGTCATATTGTGAACAATGGTATTAATAAAATAGTTGCATTAAGAGCTGGACATCTGATCTTGAACTGGCTATGTCTTCAAATATTGCTGGACAGTTTAATCACCTTACCTGCTTTATAGGCAGCCAGAATAAATTACGTATAAGTTTACAAAAACCAGATATTATTCCACTGAGCAAAGATTTTGGAATGGCTAATACTACCAATGGGGAAGCGGACGGCCGAGTGGTTAGAGCGCTGGCGTCCGAACCGAGAGCGCGCTGGTTCAATTCCCGATAAGCGCAGCAAACTTCCCCCAGTCGACCCAGCTGAAGGGAATGGGTACCTGACTCCATAGAGGGTCGGGGAAGGTAAGGCAGCGAGGGAGAGGAGATGGGCACCACCCTCATGTGAAAAGCTGGCCCCGAGAAAAGTGGGATCTCTAACACCTCACTCCCCAAACGACCTTTAAAGGTTATGGGACGACCTTAATACTACCAATACTACCAGCTAGATCATGTCACACTGTGTATTTTGATCGACATACACTAAAGTAAATTCCATTAAAATCACTTCCATGTAAAACAAAATTAAGAAAAATTGAGACTAAAAAATAAAAATAAAGTGATATTGTCCTTCAAACTAAGTTAGTACGATTGTGCTTAAAAGATTCAGCCAAAAGCATTATCATTTGAATAACTCATTAACATCTTTACTTAGTATGGAATGAAACAATACTGTACTAGTATCCATGATCATATAAATTTCTATTACTCACATCTGCTGCATGATGTCATTTAAGAATACTCCATCATATAAATCTTTATACTCCAATGGTCTGGAATCTGGTGGCCGGAAGGTGTCAATCTGTTACGCCAAAAAAATCATTTGCAACATTTGTTAAACCTATTATAACACTACTACTGGCACCTAAAATTAAAATGCGGGAAACCTTTTGGACTCATCGTGGAGTAACAAGAAATAAACTAAAACTAAACTAAATATTTCCATTGATTATTTTGATGTGCTAGGAAAAAACTGATTAGCTATCAATTTACCTACTACGTTTTTAATTTTGATGCTCTATGAAAAGATTAAATAATATAGTTGCCACAGAAACCTGGCTCTTATTTTTACTGAGAATTCTGATGAATAAAAAAACAGGTTTCTTATGACAACAACACTTAGAAATAGATGTGAGTGTGAGAGAGAGGAAATACAATTTGTTCCTCCTGCTCTGTTGTAATATATAACTCAGCGTGCAAATACTGAGCCCTTTTTCCCGTGCAAGACCCTCCAACTCTAGCTGGTATCAATCCAAAACTGATAAGACACTTACCCAGAGCACCAACGGGTTAGACATGTAGTCGTTTTCGGCCATGATTCATCCAGAGTATCCAAGGCGGCTCTTTGGTCTGATGAAGGGGGCTATAGATGTAGCCAGAAGTCTGCTGCTAGGCCACACTACACGCTAGTGAACAATCCTACAAAATATTCCATGGTACCACATTTGCTCAGTGCCACATTGTTTTCCTCTAGTCAACGCTGCCGCCGTCTGAGCTATGCAGGTGTACAGTGTTCGTTCACCACTGGCGGTGCAATCTTCGTTTTCGCTGCCAGTCTACTTTCTTTTGAATAACACTCGTGTGTCTTGTCGAGTGGTAGTAACAACTCCATCGTAACTGAGACGGACTACATCTTCTTCTTCGCCTGCTTACTAAAGAAGGGGAGAGGGGGCTAATCAAACTGAACTTTACTTTCACTCGCGTGTCGATCCTTGTTTATCATACCTGCACCCTAGAGGAACAGGTACGATCATGCACTTAGGAGATTACACTCAGTAAACTCTACGCTCGCCCTTTTTTTGTGTGCGCTGTGGGTCACGGTGAACATGCGACACAATCTCTCATATCTATTTGAAGTTGGAGAATCGTGAACGCTGTACAGCAAATCCTTCTGTGATCGTGTATGTGTCGTACAAAGCAATGAAAACTGTTCTTTTCTCGTCATTGACTGTTCGCAAGTTGACAGTCTGGGTGACACACGGGGCGTACAAACTTCACCCCTCCGCCGATCACAACAACGCTAGCACGCGACTCGTGCTTCTAAGCAAGGCGTGCAGCCGCAAGTGACGTCACCAGCCGCGCTTGTCAATCCACCAATGAAATGTCAGCTTAGTTAGTGCTGTCAATTAGAAAAAGTTGGATTGGCCCAAACTTTTGAACTTTTCACGAACAATCCTAGGCGATTTACATACAGTATTAATGTTTTCCGTAATCAACATGCTTGTTGTCATAGCTAAATTATGCGACCATGCACTGTATTATAAGAAAGATTTTTTATTAAAGAAATCGTAAATAAATATTGCTTGAAATGCCTAAACGTGAGAAAAAAGGGCAAATTACACTGCAAATTGATAATAGATAATATCTTGTCCGAATTCCAAACATTTTTATATTTAAGTTGTTTTCAGTTAGAATCACGACATCTACATAACCATAAACTGACGTTTGCATTCTAGCACATCAGCAGTAACTCGCATAGTGCTTCCTAAATACCATGCCAACGGTATGCGCCATTTCGGGCCCAAGGCCGAGAACTAATGACTTGTAGAGTAAGAACTTACTTCCCTTCTTTTCTTTTTCAGATTTAATTAATTTTGCAGTACTTGCAACTGGCTAACGAATCATATCTTTCATGACTGCTGTCTGCTCCGTAAATCAGTTATAGGCTTTTAAATTGCAGATAATGTGATAATTTAAACATCACCTTTTCCTACCGCTGAAGACACTTTATGCAATCCTATCCAGCTCAGCACTAACGAATATACACCGCACATGGTGGAGGAAACCACCTTACGGCAATTTGTCCACATATAAATATAGATAAGGAAGAGCATATGCTAGGGCTACGAAGAAAGACAAAAAGATTTAACCAGAAGCAATCCTACTTATCTGATGAACTTAGGCGATTGTATGTGAATATTTTAAAATGTTACATGAAATATAAGTTTAAATTTACGTACAAAGAGGAAAAGCAGTTTCGCATTTTATTTTACTTGCTATACACTGTCGTGTTCTGCAACGACTCCACCGGACATTACTAAACAAAAGCCTCTTATCTATGCGTGTAAAATACGAGATAACTACATATTGGTTTTTGCAATGGGAAATTTTGTAGGAGTCATGCTGGTTGAATTTGGAACGAGGTCGCGGGTCCCACTCTTATTTTGTATATGATGGCATATACTCTAGTCAAACTAAGAACGAGGTGTCTGTGTAGCGGGATGAATCGTTGAGCAATATGAATCGTTGAAGCGAGGCATGCTCATGCGTAGAAACTATGGATCTTCTAGGGTTGTTGAATGAATTAGCAGACATTTTCGTGGTATTTTACTAAATCAAAACCAATAATAAAGCGTGAGTTGTATGTGTTTAGCTTTTTCATGTTGTTTTTATTTAAATTTGACCTGTATTTACTCTTTAGCAGACGATCAAACACCCACTCGCGCAGGGATATCAAACAAAAATAGTCCACTATCCACATCACTTGCAAGCTATAATAATTTGAACCTAAAAGTTTCATTTGTTTATCAACTGTTAAATTTAACTTTTTAGTATTTTATTTCTTGTTAGGTTCAGTACATTCTCTTCGAATGCCTCGCTTCAACGATTCATATTGCTACATCTGCACTCTTGTGAAAGTTATTCATAACTGGATTCTCAGCAAACATGAAATCGCCACTTTTTTAAGTCCAATTACTGTACCATTAATCAACTATATTTTCATGCAGTTGAGTTAGTTTAACACTGTAAGCAACTAAAATGTGTAATTTACTTTTTATTTAAAACTAGAACTATTAACTAGTCTAAAATTATGCATTTATTTTTCCATCAATCTCCCTTATAAGAGCGCTGGCCTTGTTTCATTGTTATAAGTTTATCAGGGAAGGTCAAGAGCAGCTTGGATTGTGTTGTATATATTTGCTCCAAATTGGGACAGCCCAGTTTAATCTTCAGACACTGTATAACAGGCAGACACTTCTGAAAGTGTCTGCAATTCTTCACAATGACAGCCAAGTCAAGAGAAAGCTTCTAGCTACCAATTTCTTTCACCTACACACAAGACCAACAGATCAAGGTCATCCTTTGTTATTTCAGCCAAACAACAGTAAAACACTAGTGTGAATAATAGTTCACATGGAAGCCTACGCCATGATTGCTGCAGTGAATATGAACATGTATTGTGACAATTTGCTCAATTTCGCAGCTACATATAAGAATAAATACAGTGTTTTTTCACAGCAGGTTTATTTTTCTAACAATTTAGGCTTTTTCTTCTGGCTTGTTAAAAACGTATGTCAAGCAACATTTGCCGCAGTAGTGACGGTCAAAGTGCGAGGCCATGAAGACGCCTGCCCCACATTCCTCGTTAGGACACTCTCGGCGCAATCTTGTGATCTTGCCATTCTCATCCACCTGCACGATACACACACACGAATGGTTATACTGTGCTATCTTTCAGTGAAGACAAACATCTAATAAGGGATAATAAACTACATTCACTGTTAACTTCAATAAGGATAATTCACAAGCTGATGACAGGATCATTACATAGGCATGCATACTGGTGTTGTGACCTGTAAGGATTTCATATCATAAATTCAAGCCACAACTGGATTGTCAAATAAGAGCTGTCACACTCAACAGCAAGATCCTATGAAAGAATATTGGAAATGCAACTTTTTTAAAATTTTTTGCCAACATACCTTGTAGTACTTCAGAATTGCAAGCTTAACCTTCTTCTTCTTATGCTTATTCTTTTTAGGGGTGGTGTAGTTCTTCTTCTTGCGCTTCTTAGCACCACCACGAAGACGGAGGACTAAATGAAGAGTAGACTCCTTCTGGATGTTGTAGTCAGATAAGGTACGTCCATCTTCCAGCTGCTTACCGGCAAAGATCAGACGCTGCTGATCAGGGGGGATACCTTCTTTATCTTGGATTTTGGCTTTTACATTTTCGATCGTATCACTGGGCTCGACCTAAAAAGTGAAGTAAAATATTTCAAAACAATGGCTCATTAAATCGATGTACTCTGCAGATGTGCAAAGAAACTCAAGCATACCACTACAAGTTGTATAAAATAAGAAGGCACAAAGCATCAAAAGTAAAACATAATTACGAAATTCACACAACCGATAGATAAATTTACTATAAATGACTAAAGAATGCAGACTTACTTCAAGAGTGATAGTCTTGCCCGTGAGGGTCTTTACGAAGATCTGCATCTTCCCACCTGAAAACACAAGCGAGCTTTACTAGCAAGTTTCAACAAAAGCCACAATAAAATTGCAAGCAATTCTTCAAAATACCTGTTGGCTGCTCAGTTATGGTAACGCTTAGTTTGTATCATTATAAATCGTAAGGTGTCCTAAGTTTGTCATCACTGCAACCATTGACTATTCGCTTCCCCCCATCCTTTACTCCCATATAGTTAAGTACACTAACCACAAGTGACAACACTGAAAACATCATACAGACTGGCAAAAACAATCACAAATGTATTGTACATCATTCCTTTCAAAAAAACAAAAAATCAAAAAGCAGACAGAAAACAGACCCCACCTCAATACATTACAGGACCAGACTCGGACTGCATACAAAAAAAAAAAACCCACTTCTCCCTTAAAAATAAAAATCCTTATACCTAATCAGATGATTACTCAACTCCTCAGGAATGCAAACATCAACAGCTTATTGCCAAGCCAAACAAAACATGCCAACTGTAAACTCTCCTTTAGTCAAAAAGTAAATGCCTTCTAACTATTGATGGATAACACTTCTTGGCTGCTCAGTCATGGTAACGCTTAGTTTGTATCATTATTTATCGTAAGGTGTCCTAAGAGTGTCATCATTGCAACCACTTTCTTCCCATCAAAGCAACCTTTTACACTGGCATAAACAGTCACGACAAATTCAACTTTAAAAAAAAAAGTTGTCATCGAAAAGCAATTTGGAGGGCTAAGTATGGAGAAAAGACATGTCCTATCCATGCATTAATAAACCAGATTTCGAATAAGTATAAAGGTTAAAAATTACACTTCTTCCTACAAGAAAATAATTATACCTAATAAGCAGATAATAATGCAAATGACACAAGCTCCATCATCAACCCAAACAAAACATGCTAACTTTAAACTGGCCTCTAGGTAAAAGTAAATGTCTTTAACCACAATGACAGATGATACTTTTTTCGGGCTGCTCAGTCATGGTAACGCTTAGTTTGTATCATTATTTATCTTAAGGTGTCCTAAGATTTTCATCATTGCAACCATTGACAAAAACACAGTCACCACGAATTGCAACTTGGATCATTTGTTTTCAAAAAGTTATAAAAGAAAAGTCATTAGGAGGGCTAGGGGTGAAAAAGACATGTCACTGCCATGCATTACAAGACCAGATTTGAAATATGAAGAAAGAATAAAAAAAAAAATCACTTCTCCCTACAAGAAACTCATTGTACCTAATAAGCAGACGATTATGAAAACTCCCAAGGAATGCAAACACCCCCACTAGCTCAATCATCATGCCAACTAACTTTACATGGCCTCTAGGTAAACGTAAATGTCTTTAACCACAATGACAAATATTTTTTACTGGCTGCTCAGTCATGGTAACGCTTAGTTTGTATCATTATTTATCGTAAGGTGTCCTAAGTTTGTCATCATTGCAACCAGCAAAAATTCTTCAGTGTTAATGCAATTCCACAACCATGAATGATTAATGTGCAGGTGTAACAGGATGAAACTTCCTAGCAGTACTTAACGTCTCGGTTCAAACTTCCGATGGATTAGTCAACATTTTCTTGGGTTTATTTATCAAAACCAGCTCAAAGCATATTGAGTTGCATAATTTTGCTTTTGAAATGTTATTTTATATGTCCTGTAATATTTCATCCTTTACTTTTATTTCATGTAAACTGCCAATCGAAGATTCACGTGACCGATAGGCTTTATTTTTCTTCGCTTCATGACAAGACGTTTGGTTTCGCTGCTGTGCCTTCGAATAGTACGCTGATATTTTCAAAATATGCTTGTATAATTTTGCTTTCACAATGTTATTTTATTTCTAGCAAGAGCCAAGTGGAAAGTATTTGATGTGGTGCCCTTATTTACCCAGATTCAGCAATAAAGCCATATTTCAGATGGAATTCCAAATTCTTAGTTTACTTTCCCATTGTCCAGCAGCTCTAGCATGTAACATGAATTATCATTAGGCAGCAACATGCGTTTTACAATTTCATTCACTATCAGTAACATGCGCAGACTATACCTAGACATTTAGTCCTGCTGGGAAGTTTCATCCCGTTACACAGGACACTGCTTCATCTTATTATACCCAGTAATTTATATAATAATAAACAGCAACCTTAGCTTATAGTACAAGCTAAAACCTATGCCCTTTAGAATAGATTTGTCACTAGTTAAAATTTAGACTCATTTAACCCTATTAAACTCCCTTCTGATCAGAGCACTTATGTGTCATGAATTTGCTTCCCACTGCTTAAAAAAAAACTTCTTAGTTGCTTTTCATTTTACAGAAATTAACATGATCACCTGGGCTGCTCAGTTATGGTAACGCATTGGTTTGTATCAATATATATCGTAAGGTGTCCTAAGTTTGTCATCATTGCAACCACAGGCTCTATAGTTGCTCAATAAAAAAAACTGTACGGGTAAATCAGGCTAATATTAAATGGTTTATACTGTACATGAATATGTCAGCACCGATCGACAAAGCTATTTCACTCACTTCGTGTGCAAAATATGACAAATAACAGAAATTAACACATAATAGATAAAAAAATCCCACTTGTTCAAGATAAAACTTATCGGGGTTTTGAAAGATGCCTGTGTAACTTAAAAAAACCAAAACTGGTGAATCACGTTTCATAAATCGACATGCACATCGGCTAACACACGTGTTTCGCCGACACATGATTTTACTTAATGTCAACTAAATAAGCAACAGATTATAGTATCAAAATGAAGATTTATAAAAAGAAAGATTAATTAAAATGAACACAAAGGCAATGCTTTAATAGCGACACACATAAATGCTTAGATTGAGAAATTCATTTACCAGCTACTCTTTCTCACCTTCCTCACTATGGCTGCCACTAAAAGGAGCGTGCAGACCTAAAACCATAATCTCAACCATCAGTTCCGGTTCCAAAAAATTATATAATATTTGTTAAGCTTCGATATAATAAATTTATATAAACTTATGTTTAGAAATATGTGTTTATAGATTAAAAATCACAGATAGTTGATCTTACCTTCGTAAAATATTCACTGAGGCTAAAAAGTTCGTCTGCTTCCGGTTTCGAACAAGATGTCTTCAAAATCGAAAAACTTAAGGACCGAATCAGAAATTGAAAAATACCGCAGTGAATCTAATTGGAAAAAGGCAGTAGAAACAGCACGAGCAGTCGAACACAAAGCTTTGGACTTAGGTTTGTAAACGATTGTCATACTTTGTTACTTTTGCTATGCCCCCTTCTCGAAGACACTGTCACCATGTCACCTTCGTTTTCCTGAGATTGACGTTAGGAAAATAACAACTGTTATTCATTATATTTTATGGAAAACTCGATCAGAGTTGAAGAATAGAGAGAGAGAAAAAGAAAAAAACCCAACCTCGAGCAATAGATATTGTTAATCGCAGTATTATGGATTTGGGAATTTATTTCCTCAGTAATAATGTAACATTTTAAACAGATATGTGCCTTAATGGAATCCTTTTACAACAGACTTTTTTGAACATTTGTGAAATAACAGTATCATTCATCTTTGCAGCATCCTTGGTGTTGTTGGTCTATGGGGAAGGCCAGCTAGAGGAGTTCTTGCTGGAGCATGAACCAGTTGAAAAGAATCATGCTAAAGCTAAGGCAGCACTTGCCTCTGCTGAAGATCAACTGCACAGAGCAGGCCAGTCAAGAGATAAGGTACAAGGTCTCATTTATTAAGCACTAGCCAGACTAAACAGTTTCGTCTATGTTGATCTTTGATGCTGACTTATCCAGCTGTGATTTTATTGTCAACTTTTGGTCCTTCGTGGGAGTCAAGCTTATTCATGCTGGGTGTCAATGGAATGAAACAGTGGAAACTTAAATTGTATTCTTGATGTGCCTTATGAGTATGAGAGAAGTTACTAGCTCATGTCTGGCAACATTTCAAGAGAGGCTACTGTATGACTTTTTCACTCACTACCCCTTTGCTTCCTCCTTTCCCCTCTTATTCCCTTTCTCTCTGTCTGTCTGTTATCACTATGATCTGAGATTACATTGTCCAAGTCTTTTTTGCATATTAGAGGTATATCACAATGTGTAGTATTTTATGTATTTTAGAATTGAGAAAATAAACATCAGAACACCAAATATAAACATCGTTTTATTTATGTGATAGAGTTATTAAATTATTACAAACATATGATGGTATCACATTAAATAATAATAATAATAATAATGTCATATTTCATCAGAAATATCAAATGAGAATGGGTAACTGTCATTAGGGAAGAGTAACTCATTTGTATAACATGCATATTCAGATGCATCATAACATTAAATCTCTAAACATATTTGAACAATTTTTGCTAACTTGGTTGTTTAATAGGATTATCTTATTTATTGATTATTGCTTATGCCTGAGAGTTTTGTAGACAGCAATCAAGGTTGATGCCTACATTGTCAAGACCATCATTTACAATATGTGCATGTGTTTTGATGGTATTTCTTACATGATCAGTTGCTCTATGTGTGTGTGTGAGAGAGAGAGATTTTTAATTAGGCAAATTTTTGTTTACACACAACTAAAATAACTAAATAAAATACACATGGTATGTAAACAAGTTTGCTATTTTTGTTAATCACAGATTGGCATTCAAGCACAGTTGCTTCTAGGGAAGCTTTTGTACTGCTGTGGAGAATACAGGAAGGCCTTAGACATTTTGGACCAAGTAGATCTGCACAATGTTGTGCTCAACTCTGCCAGTTCTCGTATGTACCTCATAGCAGCTGAAGCTTATGCTGTTAAAGGTAACTATTGCAATGTCTTCAACAAATTATTTTACACCATACTTCTAATGTCAGGTCTTACTGCCCAAGATTAGGAGTTATTGGCATAACGAAAATAATTTTAAAGGAATCGATCATTACATTGCACTACTTTTGCTTTTTATAAACTACACAACATAAACTATGAATGTTTTTCACATCAAACCTGAAATAGACCTTGTGAAAATGGTTCAGCTTATCTTGAAAATGAATGCAAACTGAGACAGTGATATTAATTGTCTAATGAACTGGATGGTTTGCAGCAGATTTAAATAAAATGTCAAAATTGCGATACAGAAGTCATAGAATAATCAAGAGGTCAATAACTGGAATTTCTAAAATACTGCCTTATTTAGTCAAAAAATGCATCATATTCATTCCAACTAGCCAAGTGACTATCAGATAAGTATAAAACCACCTAGCCAAGGGCAGCCACAGGAAGGCTTTTCTCTTTCACTGCCCACATCGCAGTGACAGAAGAGGCTTATATAAAATATTCCTGGTGCTTATCATTGTCAGGTTTTTGCCTTGAGAAAGTTGCACCACCCAGCACAAGCAAGTACAGGGCTGCAGAACGAGAGGAGAACATTATTTCATGCTATGAAAGTGCTGGAGACCTGGCTATCTTGTATTTTCAAGACCATGATAAAAACATGCCTGCTTCTACTTCATCTTCTAGCCTGTCAGCTGTGGAGACTGGTGTTGGGCCAATACTTGACCGAGCAATTCAGCAGTCTCCTATCATGCTCATCAAAAATGGGTAAATTCTCAGCACACATGACTGTATCCAGAAACAATATTATTAATGAATAATTAGGAGGATTTGAGCATAATTTCCTGATGCTTTGTTATTTTGCTTTCTATTTTTTATTGTCAATTTTAAGTTTGATTTTACGAAAAGTGGGGATACGTGCAGTGGTTGCAAAATAATTTGTTTCCTGCTTATTTCAGAGATCTACTTAGAGGAGTCAACAGATTTCGAGAACTGCTGAGAGCCTGTAGAGTGTAGATACACCCAGAACATCAGACAGGTAGAAAGTTTATCTTATTATAATTTATTTTGATAGTCTAGCTCATAGACCGTGTCTTGTCTGTGAGTAGTGCGAGTTCTGCCCCTGCGCCTAACAGGCTAAGGGGATTGACTCTCCTTGATTTTGTTTATGTTTTGTTGTCGTGCCTTGATTTTGTTAAAAGTGTTGGACCTTTATGTTTACATGTGCTTCTGCTGTGTTTTCTTCCTTTTCTGGTGTGCAGCAGGACTGTATATAACGTGTATAATGCTATTTTGAAGTGCGAACTGTTTGGATCTATTGGCTGGATTCCATTTTGCGTGCTTCACTTGCTTCGGCAGCGACCTTTAGCCACATTGAGTAAACTGAAGTGATGATCACCCTTTTACAGTTTCATGTGAAAACATTTCTTCATATTCTCAAGATTACTCAATATCGTTCCAGTATTCTCCTGATGTCACTAACCATATTCTCTGGAGTCGTTACCGTTAAATCTACGGTTATTCCCCTTAACTGTTGAATCGCAGGGAGTACTCGCATTGTTCTTCCTTTTACATCTTTGTTACTATTTTGTGATTTTGTTCTACATCTTTGTTACTTTTTGTTAACTTGTTCTACATCTTCGTTACTATTTTATGATCTTGTTCAGCGCAGTAAGTTCGCCTTTGGCTGAGATATTGCGCTTTATAAATTTCCACTTATTATTATTAATAATAACAACAACCTTTCCCATAATGCTAGTCCTTTTTCACATCCTTCCTTTTGCAATATTATGTTACTCTCAGCTCTTGTTCTTGTTATTTGGTTCCTCTTTGTGTTTTCTGTATTTGATTTTATTCTTGTTTTAGTATGGTTGTTTATTTTTTTATAGCTCATGATATTTGTTTGTTTTCCTGTCCCTCGTATGGTGTCCATGTTTTGTTCTTGTTCTTAAGAGCTAAGAGCATGCTCCTTAGGAGTGTGAGTATGTGCTTTTCAAATTTTGCATTATTATTATAATTACTACAGGAAGAGAGTTTTTTCCCTGGGGACCCTACCTATTGGTAAGGTTGAGCTGTGGCTATTGTATGTATGATGAACCAGTTATTGGGCTTAATGGGTCTTTCCGGAAGGCAACAGTGTTACCTCTGTTTCTGGGGTGCCTGTGACTTGCTGGGTTTTTGATGGTTGCTTCTCTACCTGCTTAGGTTAATCTGATTCCAGATTCCTTTACTTAACATAAAGTCTTAATTTACAATAATTGCAACATGAATAATGGGGAATAAATCTGAGGAAAACTAATATGATAGAATTAGATGTTGTTAATGAATTATGTAGGAGACTTGTGAATAAAATGAGATTAAAAACTGCACTTATTTTCTTTTACAAGTATTTTCAGTTTGATGATCCTAGTACATACTTGGTGAGTGGATTGTATTACATTTGAGAATATTTTGTCTCTGGCAGTCTTTAGCCAAAAATCTGGCAGAAGTTTTGATTCGAGGGATGTGTGAGACAACATACAAACCTATTGACTTGATGGCTCGCAGTTCACAAGCTAAAGGTCCTAAACCTCGGGTCTACACTGGTGACAGGTTAGCACTGTAAAATTTGGAAAACTGAAGTCAGTACTGTGTAAATGCAAAGTTTAGCAGTTTTCAGATTTTATTAAGTGCAAACATCAGATGTTTCAAATTTCTTTGGAATTTTTGGTATATGTGTTCTGACAGAAAAAGCATTTTTATTCACAAGAAATGTTTTTAAAGGTTTGTTCCAGAAGACATCAATGAAGAGGTTCTACTACTTTTACTGATTTCTGAAGCTATTGTAAGTATTTCATGTATTTATTTAGCTGTTTTAAGTATTTCATGTTGTATGTATTTAGCCAGAAGTTACATCATTATTGATTGCACATCAAACTACTTCCTGCATATGCTGTTAAAAATGCAAAGAATACTGAACATTCTATGCCTGACATCTGCAGACATTGCAGTATAAGTTAAAAAAACTGTTTCCTTGAAAAGAACTGTTTTCGTTTCAAAACCATATGGATCACATTCATTCTCACTGGTAACTTACTTCAAGTGTAGTAATACAAGGCATTTTTTGATGAAAACAATTTCAATACATGTTTTGTATACTTTATAATACAACACACACAGCTGCAAGTAAATCTATGGTTGATTACCAAACCATTTGCAGGCAACTAGAGAGGCTGTTCTTGATCGTTCAGCAGAGGCAGCTGATGCACGGGAACATGCGTTTGCTAACACATCCGCTGTCTATGACCTGCTTGCGATTGTGCTAGTCAGAAGGGCTCAGTTTAATTTGCTGTTTGAGGTAGATCTACTTGTTTTAAAGCTCTTATATGTTTCGGAATACTTATGCTAGTGGATTTACACTTGACATTTCTGTTATGCCTTCAGTTTGTAAGTTACTTTTGAGCCCAATGGCTGTTGATTTAGCTGGATGAAAATTTGTTATGATTTGACTGCTGTTTTCTGAAATATCTGAAACCTTACTGCAATCTTTCATGAATAATCTTGTAAAAATGCTTATTTCTGTAAATTTCAGTCATTTGAAAGAGCACTGCGCTTTTCGTTTGAAGAGTTTCACATCTGGCACCAGTTTGCAAATTCACTCATCTGTGCTGGAAAGGTACCAAAATATAATTCAGACAATCTTGTTTAAGCATATGTGTAAAAAATTGTTTGTTTTTTTTTTTTAGATTGCTTTAGTTGCTTTGATTGAGCACATAAAACAGGGGAAAAAATTACACAAGCTGACATAAAGTATATGACATGACATAAAATGGACTGACAGAAGATAACTGTCAACATCTATGTTGCAAGCATGCGTACAGCATGTTTGGAGACAGATGCAAAACTTCTTTCATGATTTACAGCTGTCTGTAACTCAAAATGTTGTTATTGATGATGATTGATTGGTATAATCATGAGAAATGAATAAATCCAAGACCAGTATTACAATGTTTTTGTTGTTTCTTTGTTGTTGGAAATAATCTCTTACTGTTACCTAGCAAGCATTGGTTACAACAAGCTAGATTATTGCTTTACTTCACCATTTAATATTTAAAAAAGATTGTTCATTGTAACATTATTCCATTAATCTTATTCCTTTCAGTATTCTAGAGCACTGCTGGTTCTGAAGGAATGCTATCGACTCAAGCCAAGAAACCCTGTCGTTCCTCTTCAAGCTGCAAAACTGTGCTATGAATATTTACACCAGGTTGGTGCTAGTCGCTAAGACAGTTTTAGTTTGCTGGCCTCATTTGTTACCAAAAAACATATTGTTTGTGTAAAATTGTGGCCTTTGTTTAGCAGAAACTGTTTTTATTCTTTGGCTGTTTTGTTTGAACTGATGTAGTGAATTAATTTCTTTCTTGCAGTATCAAGAAGGGGTTAACTGGTCAAAAAAAGCAATTGAAATTGGAAATAATCATCCATTCATGGCTCGTTCTCACATGGCACTTGGTATAGGATACAGCATGCAAGCCATAGAAGCTCGGCTACAGGCTGAGAGGTTGGCCCTGTACAAGCAGGCTCTGATGTCGTTCAAAGTGTAAGCTGGAAACAGTCATCTCTTTGCTTTGTATGGGGTGGATGGATGTGTGTGAGAGAGTGAGTGAATGAGTGAAATATGAGAAGATTTATGGAAGTAGATCAAATGGTTGAATGCACATATCGCTTGAAAGACAATGGAGTGTTCAATTCCAGTATGTGGTTTGTATTTGCAAATTTCAGGGCTCATGAAAAGGACCCTCAGGATTACTTAGTTGCCTTCCATGTTGCTCTTCAGTATGCCGTCCTTCGACAGGTATATTTCTTTTGTTAAGAAGAAAACTTTAGTCCAGCTTAGCAAGATGTGATGTTTTGCATGCTCCTACACCATGCATCAGATCAAAGTGAAAGTCTTCCTATGCTTCAATAATCTCATGGTGTCTTAGGATGCAGGTATAGCATGACATTTTTTATTTCGCTTGGTGGTTCTATTTTCTGCAGTTTGCAATTATTTTAGCCAGTTAGAATAACAAAATAAAGTGGGATAGTAACCATTAAAAATAAATAACGCCATCCCCGAATTGACCTCTGGGATAAATAAAGTGTTAATTGTCTGGATTACTGTCAAAAATAAGTTGTAGCTATCATTAAAGTTGCATCAGTTTATGTAAAGTGTTCCAGCCTTTCTAAGAATACTCTTTTCAAAACAATGCCATGTTTTGTGTCACCTTGTTGCAGATTCCGGAGGCTTTGACATATGTACGGCTAGCATTAACTTACAGGAGTGACCATGTACACTCCTTACATTTACTGGTCTTACTGCTGACGGCCCAGAAACAGAACCAGGAGGCTATGCTGCTCATCCAGACTGCACTGGAGGAGTATCCAGAAAATCTCAGGTAGAGAATGGCTATGTGTTTACCAGAGTAATAGTAATGCTGACATGATATTTATTGATGGTGCATGTTTTTATAGACTCACAGGTAGAGTTTATAGGGAGACATTGACAAGTGACAATGTATTCATAGTTGAGAGTTGTAAAAGTTGAAATAAGTTGTTACAAAGAAGCAGCTAGTTTTTATTTTTATGCAGCTTGCTATTTAAAAACCCCAAAAAAACTATGAACTCAAAACTGGAAAAGTTGATTATATATATATGTTCTGTACCATGAATAAGCTTGCTGCTGACTAAATCCAAGCTAGAGGAAGTGTTGCTGGGACCAGAGGAAGCACTAGCAAGCTGCCGTGAAATGATGAAACTGTGGAAAGACATCCATGAGATTGACAGTGAAGAGTAAGTACTCCTTGCTGTGTTGATAGAATTGCATTCAAGCTAGATGATGAGCTTTATAATTTTGAGAAACATGTTAAAAAAAAAAAAAAATTCCTGAAGCATTCACAAGTTTTTCAAATGTTTAACCATTTATTGTTCTCCCCACTTCAAGTAAACTAGCAGCACAAAATCATTATAATAATAATAAAAATATGATTGCTTATTCTATCATTCATGTGCTTTTCTTATAGGGGTTCTGATGGACCGTCACATAAAGTCACAGACAGAAACACATGGGACAAACGCAGCTTGGCACAGCTGACAATGAATGAATTCAGTGAGCGAGGTTCAGGTTGGTTTGATTAATGATTAACTTCACAAGACTTGAGAAACTTTGTGCAAGAAAGAGAGAAAGAGATCATATGTTATATTTATTTTGCATGTGTATAAAGTTTGAAGAACTAAGTGTGCATATAGAAGTTAGAAAGTAGAAATGGATGCGTATGGATGTGTACATTGGAGAAAGGGTATAGGTGTATATTTTTAACATACAATAGAAAGTAAATTTAAAATATACCTATTTAATGTCAGGTAGTAAAAAAATCATTCCACAGACCAATCACAGTTGAGTTAAATGGAAGTAGCAAGTACAAGTATAAAACTTAGAAATGCAGAAAAATTAGCTTTTAATATGATGGACCCACAGGGTCAGTACGTGCGGAGTCTATGGCTGCATCAAGAATGGAACGAGCACTGTCTGAGGTGGCATCATCTCTAAATAGTTCCTTCATGCCGAGGCCAGGATCCCAGCAGTCATGGCTGCTTCAGGCCCAGATTTGGCTGCAGTTGGGTATGTTATGTATCTGTCAGTGTCATTCATAGTCTCTTGACAAGGCTGCATGCATTCTTTGTCCTTGTGTTCTACAAGGAAATGTACGCGTTTTGTATTTGTTCACATTATGATCTCTTGTGTCTTACAATGTTTTTGTTTTGTAAGCTTGGATTGTTTATTTTTTATTTATATGCTTTTATAATGATGTAAACAGTTATTATAAATAGGCAAAGTATGTACAGTTTACAGCTACACCAAAATATAGGTATACTACAGAAAAAAGGTGATATTCAGTGTATCCAGTCTGCATTACAATAATATCATTCTAAGGTATTTCTGTATATATGTATATATATTTTTTTGCCTTAACTATGCAGTTTAATGCATAGAACTGAAATCACTAACATTACAATTGTATTGTGACAGCGGAACTCTATTTGGTACTAAACAAGGTGTCTGAGGCAGAAGCTTGTGTTGTGGAGACCAGCTCCATGTTCCCTTTGTCTCATCAGGTTTATTTTATGGTAAGTCACAGGGTTTTATCGTGTCACTTTAATTACTTACTTTTAGATAAATGTTTTGTTGGCTTTTATTGTTGTATACATGTGTATTTTGGATGAAGAGCTAATGAGACACTTAGCACTACTTTCTTGTCTTGTCCATGAAGCGTGGACGAGTTCTGGAACACAAGCAGCAGTTTCACGAAGCCCGTGTCTGTTATGAAAATGCCATCGCTATCAATCCTGGACACACAAAGAGTCTTCACCATCTGGTAAAATTTTCATCTCCATTTGACTTTTTCTTGTTCTTAATACTTTGTTCTTTATTGCCTTAAAGGTCTTATTTTTTCTTTGATCTTTAACTATATGTTTGTCCCTATCTGGTAAAAGCTGATATAGGGCAGTTCAATTCACCTACTTAGTTGGCATTTAAGGCCACTTATTCATTGATTTTATTTTTTTAAAATGAGTAGGTAGTATCAGGGGCACACCTAGCACAGATGAATGCACTGTATCCACATGTCCATTCAAACAACATAAAACAAAGATCTGTCTTTGGGCCTCCCAATATTTTATGCTCATGCTAAAAACAAATTAATATTTTTCTGTTGTGGTTTTTAAAAAAGAATGTCATATGGAGGCAGGCTTTAAAACACATCATGCTTGGAATCTTCTTTAAACTTTTGAAACTATTTCTTATCCACACACCATATACTTTTCCACACCACACTTAATTGGTACATGAGGAACACTTTCTCCAAGCAGTGGTTTCAACAAGAGTCCTCCAAGCTTCGCACTGTGTTCAGTCATAAAACTACCCACCATTTAGACAAATGTTTATTCCAACAAGGATTTTAAAAAAGATGTCTGTTTGAAAATTTCAAACAAGATATTTTGCTATGAAGTAGATTTCAGCCTCCAGCTTTATGGGCAGAACTAGGTGCATCTACTTTTCCATGTAAAAGAAAAAACTACACTTACATTGCATGAACTCCAGCAGTGCTCTCTGGACAAGAACATTAACTCATCACAGAGACCCCACTACATTATGTGGAGTCACTTCCCCTTTACACAAAAAAATTCCCCCACATCTCTTTGAAATCTACTAAGGAATGTAGTTGAATATATATTGTAAAAGAAAAATGCTCCCACACCAAAACTGGGAAGGCACTCAGGTCTTCTTTACTGGCCAGAGTGTTGATTCATCAGCTGAATTACAAAGGGAAATCCTCTGCACAGACTTTTCTTGCCAATCAGAGCCAAGTTACTCATGAGCATGTGTCCCCGAGTAGTTTCGTGGAAAGTAGTTATTCTGTAAGTACCAAATATGAATGAAGATACACAAAATACCTTCCTATACAATAGCAGTTACTTGACTATTTTGTTTCATACATCTTGATTATAAACATCGTTGTCTTTTAAAATATTTCAGTTAATTTGATTAGTCATCATAGCCCAGGCTTTTGAGGTTTTGTTTGAATGTTCCAGGGAGATATTCTACATTTGCTAGGTGACAATAAGCTTGCAGAGAAAATTTTACGTGATGCAATTAACATGGATCCAACTGCCCATGCACCCTGGTAAGAGCACAACACGTTTCATCCACTGAATGATCAGGGATCACTTTATCAGAAGATAAATATAAAATCCATAAATATTTATTTTAGTCTATTGAAAGCATAATATTACTTTGCTGTCAACAGTAAGATATCTTGCAAGCTGATAGAAAAGTATAGGTCATTGGGCTAATGACTTGCCAGGTTATATGGGTCAGTATCTTGTTTGTAGCACACCTCATAAATTGTGCAGTATCTTACCGGCTATTCCTCAGAATATTGCCACCAAAAGCTACCAGATAGTAAAGAATAATTATGACATGACAGACCATAGGCACTCTACTTGTACAAGTGGATTATCAGAGCAGCTGTTGAATGAGAGTCATTCATGCATTAACTGGTAGATGACTGTAGAATGTTTAGGCTCAGCTTCAATTATTGCAGCAATACAAAATTCTACAAATGAAAAAACAAAATCAAAATCTGTTATTGATTTAGGTAGGATTTGATCAAGTTGCTACTGTTTGAAATATGCAAAGAATAAACATGTAATTATTGAAAAATATTGTGGCTATTGCATAGGTTTAATTATGAGGTTGGTATGTTGATAAGGATATCCTGCATGAAGTTTTAAACATTAACTACCAAGAATTATTTTGGAGCAAAAAGATTCTTGACATTCTGCTGGTGCCTTTGCCTGAGATGGCGGCTGATGACTTGGTGTTAGACCTCAGTGACATTAAGACCATATAAGGAGAAGGCCTCTGCCACATCCTTGATTCAGCACCTGCATGGTCATCCTTTCATTAGGGAGCCAGAGCATTTACAGATGTAGACTTTAAGTGTTGAATGGTGAACTAGCAACCTGATCAAGTCGTCAGACCACTTACTGCTGCTGACTGTGCTAGTGGACTGGTGTGGCCCACACCACCCCTCAGATTGCTTCATTTTTTTATGTCTCTTTGAGTTAGCTGCCTGTCTTAGACATCTCATTTCATGTTATTCGTCTCCTGAGCTTTGGTCAGTGCCATGGTCTGGCACAGACACATTAGGATGGGTATGAATACTGTGTTCATTAGTTGTGACTTAAGTCTCCATTGAGGATGGTGAGATATCTATTATCAGTAAGGCCAAATGGTAGCCGACATTGTTTTTTGAACTTTGTGTCTGTCCTTGTCAATCTTGCCATCCTCTGTGAAACTGCTACCCAGATACTTGAACTCTGATAATTGAGTGGTGTGTTATTGATGTTGGCTTCCACAGTGCCGGGTGTTCTACTGACTGTCATAACTTCTTTTCCTTTCTGATTTGCAAAAACATTGATGTTTAAATGTTTTTAAACGCTGACTGTATGGCATTATTTTGCAGGTACACCCTTGGCACAGTTCTTCAAGCTTTAGGTCGGTATGAAGCAGCAAGTGATTGCCTCTTAACAGCTGCAGGACTTGAAGCTACCAGTCCCATTGTCCCTTTCACTGTTATACCCCGTCTCATGCAATGATTGCATGTTATTACTTTGTTGTTTATATTATATGTAACTATTAACAAAGGCACTGTATAACTATTTTCTTAGCAGCTACATTGATTGGTACTTCTCAGTTCAGCCATTTTTTGTAAAGATGCTTTGGTTAAGAGATAGATCTTGTCTCTGATGCTTTTTCAAAACAGCATTGAACAAAGGTGTCTTCAGAAAATACTTTTTGTAGCACCAATTGGTATGTCTCAGAAAGATATGTTATTTTCTGTCTTAAGGGTTTAAAAAAAATCATGTAACATTTTGATTAATGTATCAGATGATGTGTTGGGAAAAACCATTTTCCATTTATCATCTTATGAAGCATTTGAAGAGAACAGTTTAATGGTATGATGGAATACAAATCAAGTCTTCTTGAATTACTTAACTGAGAATGTATTGGCCACGTTAGTGTTTATTTTTATAACAACATTTGTGGCAGTTGCTGCAAGTTGTACTTTATCATGGACATGTATAAATGTAAATTATGTAATATATATGCAGTTTGGCAGAAATGTGCAATTTTCCCATCTGATATTACAAAGCTGGTTTGCTTGTATGGGAAAATGAATCCAGCATTCACTGTGGGACCATGCTAGTGAATACCTGTGATAAATCTGTGATATCACTTTGTTTGAGTCTTGATCAGTTTTTTATTATCAGATTACAAAAATGTAACTGATAAGAACAAAACAAATTAGAGTGTTACTGGATTGAGTATTTATTTGTCTGCAGAATTATTAGTTCTAATATATGTAGGCATTTGCACATAAGCATTGTAGCAAATGCCTGAAGGAGAATTGTTTTTGGTAGTCTTAATAGACTCTACAGTGTCAGTCATGAGATATGAGAAAATGAGGAAACTGAAAAGTGAATGAAAGTGAGACATTTTACCATACTTATAATTTATGTTTACTTAAGTTTAGCTGCATAGACTAAAGTTCTTCTCCAGAAATGGGCATTACAATGCTTGTGTTAACCCAAATTCACAGCTGTGAAGGAAAAGGCAAGTGCACTGCTGTTGGGCTTAAGTGACATTATAAACATTTTTTTTTAATTTTGAGAGTGGCTATTTGTAGCTGAATGGTGTGGATCTGGGCTTAAGAAACTTTCTCCCCACACACATAACAAGAGACAGGTGGAAAATGGATGAGCTCAAGCAAATGATACTCCAATCCATTCTACTGCAAAGCTGCAGTGTTGAGTCATGACCGGGGTTCAATAATATAGCCACCTCCTCTTTTTGTTTGTGGCCTACCAGATCATTAAGGTATGTCATCTCATTTCAGCTCTGCCTTTACTTACCCATTACAGAGCTAAACTTTTCATGTAGGTCTGCACCAAGTTGTTTTGAGAGAGTAAGCTACCGTTCCCATCCTTCACATCCCTCGTAAAGTGTATAAGCCCAATTTGCTATTTCACTTGCCATTTCTTTTCATAAAACAGAGAAAGCAAGAGGTCACCCCTTATTTCCAACATTTTGTGGGCTTTAGTTTTAAAACAGCTGCAGAGAGAATTCTAGACTTTGTAGAAAAATAACTTCTTTTTGGATATCTTGACGTGGAACATGGTTAACAGACGAATGTGCCAAGCGCCAAACAATCATATACCTATCATGACTTCTTTATTGTCTTCCATTTAATATTTGGGTGGAAGGAACATCTGACGTTTGTCTAGTCACTTGAAGATGAGGCTGTAAGAGTTTTGAAAGCACAAAAGCTGTAGCAGATGTTTCACTTATTAAGGTTCCATAATGTTTGCTCGAAACAGAAAAAAAGTATTAAAAAAAATGCAGGTGTAAGTTAAAATGCTTTAATTATTTATCGAAATTATTTTATTATCTTGTATACACACAGGCAGTAAAGAGTTAAGAGATATTTATTTATTGAAGGCCGAAAATGAATGTTATTTTTCTGACATCGCCTTTAAGTATCAATAGTAATAACTTGCTATGCATTTTATCTTCTTATTTATGCTGAGTACTGTTTTCTGTTACACAGTAGAAGTAAAAATACTTATGACTTGATCAAGTTCTTTTTCTTGTGAAACTGCTATAGACCTGAGAGCTGATTTTTTTGTCTGATGTTTCAGAGTAATATTTAACTTTGAAATCCTTTCTGGATGGAGTGTTTGTTCTTGTATAAGCATTCCTTTTTAGAACATAAATCTTTGTGAGGACACATCTGGCTTGAGACTTTTGCTGATCTTGTATTCAGATTTCACATCACAGTTAAAATGATCCGCCTAAAAAAAACGTTATTTCAAACACTGAGATGATTAATGAGGGCTAGGTGAGACGTTGTTTGGTCTTGCTGTGGACAATGCATGAGAATTTAAGCAACGGTTCTTTGCACTTAACTCTTCGCCACCGTGCAGTCGGTGTCTCAAACACATTAGAGGAAGATGTGGGTGTAAATAAATAGCCAATCCTGCTGAGGCCCCTAGCGGAGAACGATTAGGAGCCATGTTTTCATTTCGTAAGCAAACCCTTCCTGTATGATCTGATGAAAATACGGCTGACGGGTTTATGTTTGAATAGATAAACCAAGAGACACGCAGTGGAGTATATTGCGCAGACATTGCCTGTGTGGAATGTTCAAAGTACCCTCGTGGTTTTATTTCAGTGTCAAGTGTCAGGTGAATAGCTATGCTTTTTCAAGACCGTCCTGTACTACGTGATGTCTACGGTCAGACGACGTTCGATGGAGGGACTCGCCCCTTATCCAGCTGCAGCGACATCAGTCCCTCCTCTCGCCTCCACCATCTGTACCTGACGCTACCTCACACTGCGCGTCGCACTTGTCCGCCCTGCCACAGCTTCCTGGCTGCAGACAGTAGAGTAAATATTCTTCACAGAAAGTTAGACAATTCCAGCAAACAGCGCCAGCTGCAGTAACTGACACCTCCGTCTTATCTCCATTTCGCCTGTAATCTCATGTTATGCATTTACGTAATTTACACCCCCTAGTGGCAAACAATGGAAGAGAAGTGAGTATGATGGGCCTCCGCCATGCCAACAAACGCTTCCTAGAGATATGTCCTGACCGCACTCAGCGAAAGTTTTTTTATTTTTTTAAGTAGACACGTTTCGCTCAACTATTGCAGGCTCTCAAATGCCAGAGCCAGTACAAACAGATCGTCGATTAACGATATAATTGCAGCGAGCGATGAGAACAAGACTCAGAATGCAAGGAAAGCCAATGCTAAGTCAATCAGTGGTTGCTTTTAATTATCCATTCATGATTAAATGTTCAAGTTGATCGGGAAGAGGGAATAACGGAAGAATCGATGATTTTTTGCCAAGATCGCTGCAGGACGTCTGACCGCACTTCCGGTCACCTGCGGCTGTGGATGCTGGAAACAGGATGTAAACTGTATAATAAAAGCCGACTCATTTCAAACTAGCTATTTATTTGAACCCAAGATTAGTCCAGAGTTTCGGAGGAAAGATGCCATCTGCGTGTAAATATGCCGTGCACGGAGCCAGTCCTGGATCACAATCAAGGAAGCCCTCCTCAACACAAAGTAAACACATACCGCAGCTGTAACAGTCGGCGCAGAGCTCTCGCTTTTTTTGGTCGAAAGCTCATTATTTTTCGTTTCTTGGTGGATAATTTTTGGTATGATTTCCTGATGACAATCAAGAGATACACGCTAAATAGTTTGTCTCCTTTTTATTAAATTGAGACATTTTGAGCGATGGAGCAGACATTATTTTCTGTTACGAAACTGAACTATGGAAGGTGCCTGCATTGTCAAGCTGTGGGATTGTCCCTGGAACGGTTGGTCCTGTAACCAGTTACTTTGCCGTGTCCAAGTAGTAGACAATAAGTGGTACTTGCATCCGCCAGGGTCATCCAGTCTGGCAGTTCTTGCCTCCCGTCATCTGTGCCACTTACTGACAGGCTGTTTTTATCCCCACAGGGGGCTCACCCTGAAATCCTCTGTTAATGTAGACAGCGCGATGTCTGGAAACAGCAGATCAAACAGAGATATTTAAACAAACAAGCATATAAAGATAAATTGCTTTTAGTTTTCATCTATTCTTAGACTACCAAAGTTGTAGTTATTACTTAGGGGAGTCTCTGTTGGTATTCACTGGTGCTCCAGTTGCACCACTCACTGATGACTGTCATGGCCACGTTTGTAAACTAGAGATCCAACATCGGGGAGGGGGAGGTGCAGGTAAATTCACTCAAGCTTCGGGAAAAAGTGTCTTGAGCTGAGCTAACCATGTGATTTGAAAAAAATATACTCTCGGTGACCAGCTCAGAGATGGAGTAATAATTTTGCCAGGATGACAATCTTCCACACTTAAAATCTGAGGCTAGAAATGACGATCGTACGGCGTCTGTCGGGTCCTACTTCGCAGGTGAGACACCAACGAGTAACGGCCGGAGCCTGGGGGATGGCTTCACTGTCTTTAGGCGAAGATCAAATTGCTGTACCCCACGATTTTGACAGGTATTGCCCTGCATATTTTATCTCTTCTTGTTTTTGTTTGAAACTACCATCTGTGCATGAATATTAATTTTTATTACCGAGTACATTGCGCATGCGTGGTGCTCTCGTATATGGATTCTTCTCATATGTAATCGCCTCCCCCACCGCTGCAACCCCATCCACAATGAAAAAAACTATTAGGGGTGGGGTTAGACACGATGTGGAACTGGGATGGGATGGTGGTAGTGTGTAATATCTTTTGATGAAGAGAATCTTTTTCCAAAACTCTTAACCACAATTTCCTAATTCATCTGAAAAGAGACTGTTTTTCTGAATTATTTATTTATTTTTTTTTTTTTTGTAGCAGACGTCCCATCTCACCTGGTTGCAAGAGATTATTTTGACGATCCTCCCATGTGGAAAGAGGAAACCCTCTTGACAAACAAAGTTGTTGCGGAATGAGAGGGAGGCTGGCATTGACATGTCGAGTGACCATAAGGCTCGGTGCGGTCTGGCCACGAGATGTATATATGTGACAGGCGGGCTCGATTAAGCCTCCCTGCATAATGATGTGTTTAATTGATACGGCGGGCGGCTGATAAGGCCACACTCCACTTGTCTGAGGATGCTGGGAGGAGCGACCCAGTCTGCGACGATCGAGCGCGGGACAGGAATAGCGCGCGGGTACTGGGCCTGGAGAGTCTCATCGCGCTGAAGTTGCCAGGCTCGGCGCGCGCTTGTCAGCAAAGATGCGGAGTAAGTAATGGGGATGGGGGTGGGATAGATGGAGGAGGGGAGGCGAATGCGATGGTTTATGATGTGTTTATAGGCGTCAGCGTCGTTTGGTGTTATTGGGAACGCGTGCCACTTTGCAACAGGTTTACTCAGAGACTGTGCTACCCCTCCAGCCTCACTTTCGTTCATCCTCCTCCCCTACATCCCCCTCTCCACCGGCTTCCTCAGCACAACTTAGTCTTTAGGATTTGCTGTTATGTTCGTACATAGAGTACTGTGTAAAAAAAACTTCTCCTTCCTTCGTTGCAAAACATACAAGAATTTTGTAGTTAAGCATATCGAATGAACAAGACTTATCGAGTTTATTTCTTCTTCCGATGCCCAGCTTGCTACAACCCTAGGATGTTTCTGTCTGTTGCATTTACATCCATAACTTGATCACGTGACCAGCTCTCTGTGTGTGTGTGTGAGAGAGAGAGGGGGGTATACATTTCCTCTCCCTCGCTCCCTTACCTCCCCCAAACATAAAAAGTCAGGGACCCACTTCACGGCTGTCAACGGGAAGTCCGCTGCGTCAAACGGGTTTCGAACCGACGATCGGTCGCGCATCTTGGGGTCGGACGCTGTGGTTCACATCCCGGCTGTTTTCTTACTCGCCCACCCCGTTGCTAAGAAACAAGGTTTTACTGTTAGACATAACTATCCACTGGGGTGAGCTCAATAGGTCTTCAGGAGAGAGAGAGAAGCCATCACACATTGATCATACGGCGAATATACATCACACAGAGGAGATTTGTCATATGCGTTTATATCATCAAATCTTGAAGATAAAAGTTAGGGAGTGATTTTTTTTTCTGACATCTCATCCACATCTGGTTACAGGTGACGTGGGCGACTGCTTTCCTTGACTTCAGCGAGAAGCCCACGTGTAGAGGCCTATAGCTCATCTG
The DNA here is from genome assembly GCF_003073045.1 of Pomacea canaliculata. Lineage (NCBI taxonomy): Eukaryota > Metazoa > Mollusca > Gastropoda > Architaenioglossa > Ampullariidae > Pomacea > Pomacea canaliculata. The sequence goes on from NC_037597.1 coordinate 20,449,490, forward strand.
ATTTCTTTCTGCATTTCATTATCCACAACAACAGTCGTCGACATCTCATTGTCATCAGTATCCTCCCAGCAAGTCTCATCGTTAGCGTCAATCTCACTCCTCCTTCCCTTTGGGTTATAAACATGCCACACTAGACTTATGTGATGTTAGCTGAAAATAGCGGCTGAATGAAGCCGTGTCTTTGATCTTTATTCCTCGATTACCCTCAGTGATACACTTTAAGTGTTGCGGAGCTTTTAAAACTCACGCCATCCTTTCCGACGTTGTTCCCTTCTAACGAAATGTAAAGATTGTCAAGATTATCTGTAAGAATGCCCGCAAGCAATGGGTAGATGACAGCCACTGATTATGGCCATTCTGAACTCCTATCCTTCAGCAAAACCCTACTGGCTGTGAGCAACAATTACATGAGTTTTTTGATGTGCGACCCGCCATTAAGTGCCTGCATTACTGTCCTACTCATAATGATTAGTATATACTCTCTATTTACATTGACAATGCATTTGAGAGGGAGATGGGAAGAGACAGATGGAGAGAAAGAGGTTGGGTGAGGAAGGAAAAGGAAGGAACGTAAAGAGAGCACGATAAAGAATTTTGCAGAACATTGACTTTTCCCACATAAAAAGTTTGGAAAAATGCACTCGTCATCGTTGGGCTTCAACCAACAATGGGAAACCTGGAGACCATAGTCATGAAGCGAGGGTAAGTCGTTGCCATGGGAACGCCGTAGTTATAAAGCGGTGTTCAGACCCCGTGGATGTAGGTTTACTCCTGGAGCTGTAGTTAAAAAGTAGCGACAAAGATGTCATAGGGTAGAGTAACATAAAGCAGTGCTTGTGGTGTATGTACACCACTTCGGCGACAAGAAGCTTGCTCTTGTTTTACCTCCCTTCGAACCCCGAGGCAACGTTTCACCTGGCGCTTCGTAACTACGACCGTTGGGGCCATAGCTACGAAGCTAGTCGTTGCCGTGGGGGCAACATGGGGAACTTAAGGACAAGGGTCTTGTTTCCGAGGTTCTAAAGCGGTGTCTAGACCCCGCAGATGTTGTTTTACCCCTGGAGCAGTGGTCCTGAGGTAAAGAAACCAAAGCTATTGCTCGCGAGCTCTGGACTTTACAACATCGGAAACAAGACGCTTTTCCTTCAGTTCCCATTCTGCCCTGGGGAAGAGACTTGCTCTTGTTTCATAATTGCGGCCCCGGATGATCACACAGCCCCAGACTCTGCATAAAGTGTTTCGATGAAACCACCAGCAGCAGCTGTCGTCCACATCATAGTGTCGCCGCGCACACCACCTCACCGGGGAGGGTAGAATCAATCAACCATCAAAATGTTTCGCGGATGCTTCGAGCCGGTGACTATGTCTTGTTATGGACAGTGTTCTGCTGACGTGGGAAGAAATTATCGGAGGCTTGGGAGACACGCACATGTTTGAGATTAAGAAAATATATAAATATAATATATTAAAAAAAATTTTAAAAAAATTTCGATGTGCTCCTCTATAGCTGAATAAGATGGAAAAACAAGCTGTCGCGCTCCTTTATTGATAAATGTAAAGTCAAGACACAGTCGTCTGAAAAATAAAACTCAGAGAAACCAGTAACTGATCCAACAATGACTTCATACTTTCAGACACGTAGACACGAATCAAAACATTTTTTTCTTTCTAAGTAAATATAAATTTTGATGTGAGACTTAAAAACAGTTAATAACCTACACATTTTCGGTCTTGTCACACATCTGACTAGTTTCTTTGCTCAGCATTGTCGTCTGCTACTTTCACATGATTACTTTTCTTTGTTCTGCCTTTGATCATCTGTTTTCGGAACTGACCCAGCTTTACTCGCACGGAAGGAAGGAAGGGAGGGTAGGCCATTCCCATGCAATCAACGCCTTCTGGTAGCCCCCCTACTTCAGACACCCTTTCTCCAACCCCTCTCCAACCAGGAGGTCGAGAGAGACGAATCGCAGCTCCCTAAAATTTATAGCTTTTTAAAGGGGCTACAGACGGCAGCAGATATTCCCTCCTTTTCGGAGGCTTCACGAAATCGAGGCTCGGTTCCACGGCCACACTTCCGGTTCGCTGAGAGACAGGCTCATCTCCAGGCACCGCCTTCTCGCTGGCTTTAATGGCCGTCACCCGTCGTTGGGCAGCCGATGATTGCCTCCTTTTTCTCATTCGGTCTCGTCTATTAAATCTGAAGAGAGTGGGGATCCGGGGATTTCCAGGATTTCTGACTCTCTCACCTGCAAGAGCAGGAAACGAAGAAGAACAGAATATTGAGAGACAGGGAAAGGCGATAAAAGAGAAATGAAAATTAATTGAAGCAGTGAAGAATAAAGAGAGAGGATTCTGTTTGGTTTTTGTAGAAAAGGAACAGATTCTATCACGGAGATGTATACTTAAAACAAATTTCAAGGAAATAAGTAGAAGAAGAGAAATGTATGGCAAATATTCATGTTGGCTGAACATTAATATTCGTGTTTAGGCTTTGTAAGATATATGACAAAAACAATGATCATCTGAATGTTTCAACTAAACACAACATAGTTGACACAAACACATGCTTTAACGACCCACAACCCATACTGACAGAGATTACACAGCATCCCATCCACCCGTCTGGAGTTTACTGTCCCAGTAAGAGTATAGAAGGTCGATGACAGTGTCCGAAATTTCTTGAAACTTTAAATTTCGCCCACCTCCGGAGCAAGCCTGCCTACGAGTGACCTCACGAGAGGGGCTTCGAGTCGCAGTTCATGTAGAAAATTGTCGTCCATCGCAAGATGCGCACCATCTTTTTTCATATTGCTGCAGGATCTTGGTGGTGCACCACACAGACGAACACCTGCTGTTGCTGCTGCTGCTGTGTGTGCTGCAAAGGCTGCTGGCTATGTGTCGTCAGACTCAGGGTCAGTCGTGCCATAATGCAGCAAACAAAATCGTGACCCAGCTCATGAAGCAAGGCAGCTGTTGCAATGGAGTTGGACTGATAAAAGCCAGCAGAATGAAGCGACATTAAACGGGAATCTCGACAAGCCGAGACCAGCTGCCAACGAAACTTCCATGGGCGCGGGGTTTCTTGCGATTCCCAGCACAGACCAGAAGATGGGGGTCGAGGACCACCTCTTCTAAAGATCGCAGAATGTCTTCTTCATGTATCCATCTGTCATGACGGCTCGATTTTTTTTATTCAGGATTATTTTTCTAAACACGTCAAAACCGTTTATAAGCCAGCCTGGTGTAAGGAAGGTGAAACAGCAGAGATGGTTGCCACATGGTTGCCCCAGTTCTTTCAAGTGGACTGACACCTCTAGTGATGTAGACGGGTATATTGTCTTGGATGTCCAATGACAAAATAATTGCGCTTGTTTGTACAGCGCTAAGTGTTGCAAGGGTCTCGTATTGTTGGTAGGGTGTGAGGAAGGGAGTCGGGAGGAGACAATGAAATGAATTAAGTGTCGTTACAAAGGTCCAGTCCCTTCAGAAGTCATCCTGCCATAGTTTTGCGTAAAACAAACTGACCAGAAAGGTGCTAAGCATCTCTGGAATGATCAGAATGCTGTTTTTCTGGATTTACCAACAAGTGCACTTCCTCCAAAATCCGAAAAGTAGTCTTTTAAGACAATTGCGAAGCAATGTTAACTCATCTTTTTCAAAATAAATGTCGTTAGCAACCTGCTTTAGCTTCAGTCAATTAATTAAACAGGTGGCCGTACATTCGGTTTCAACGGCATCGCCTCCATCTTTGTTACCTTGGATTCTTGAAACAATCTTTCGCAGGTTCGGGTAGGTGGTCTGACAATAACAATTAGTAGAAATGAAATCAGTGGCACAGATAAGGCCGGTCTGGCGCTAGATAGCAGGGTCCGAAATGTCGTTAGCATCTTGCCTGCCGCGGTCCGAGCAGTCACGTGGGCGAGGAAAGGGACTGCACTCTGATTTATGTAGGGCACACCGCGGGGTCAAGGTGTCAAGGATCCCCCGTGCGCGGGTTCAGGCGTGAGGTCAATGCAATTAAAGGGAAAACAATTCTAAACACCTGTACGCAGTAAATTCTGAGTCGCCTCCGCACGCAGCAGACAAGCGAGCAGACGACACGTGTGTCACCAAACATTTGCAACGACCAACGGCTGGTGCTGGCTAAAGATGGCGGCCATGGTGGTGTAAAATTGAGAGCGGCGGTCTCCTTGACGAAACAACAATTATAATTTAGAGGTAAGCTCTTTACAGCACCTTCAGAATTCAGGTTCAAAATACTTTAAATAAAAAAAATTAATAATAATGGAAAGCTGGTCTCAAAGCAAAGGAATTCATTGCGTCGTTTATTTATACTCATGACTTATGTAGATAAGAAAATGTTGATGCCATCAGAATAAAGATGGTCTACAACCTTTTCATTGCATGGAGTCCCCCACGAGGCAGTGAAGCTCTGTAAGTAGCTGAAAATTAAAAATTTTTTTTGAAAATTTAAAAATCTATTGTGCTGATTTTAAAGAACGCTTTTGATATATTTTTTGTTTGTTTATTCTATACAAACACGGAAAATTGTCTGTCTTCTTTGACAACATCTGAAATCGTTTGAGTTTTTTTTTTCTCGGAGTAAAAAAATATGTACGTGTCTGTCACGGCTCTTTTCAATCTCACGTGCCACCAACCTGGCTTTTCAGAGGCCTCCTATCTTGTGTTTACACGCTGCATCACGTGACCCTGCAGTCTGCAGCATCCGTAAATGAGAACACCCTCATCAACAAGGGTTCAATTACCACTCCGCGGTTCGTCCAAGGTGGCAGTTAAAAATAAAATAAAATTTGAAGGGTAGAAGGGAGGGAGCGTTGCAGATCCAAACCTGAGAGGCAGGATTTATCTGGGTCTGGAGTTTTGGAAGTGACTGCTGCCAAGGGTTCAGATAACGGGAGGGACACAGAAAAACCTCCTAACGACAGAGTTTTATTGCAGCAATCAGCGCCTACGTTTGTCGACAGAAGGGAAGGGAATATCTATAAACTGATATGCAGGACGCAGCAACCTAATCCTTGTTTGTGTCTGTGTGCGGAGAAAGGAGACCAACACGTGCGCGCGCTGGAAGGAGAGATATTTGGTCTCTCAGCTCTCCTGGTCTGCTTTTTCACTTTGCTTTACACGGCACGTGACCTGATGCTCAGCGTATGAACCACAAGAACATGACGACTGCAACACCAGAATGTATTAGCGTCTGTAATACTAAACATTACCAGCGGATGAAGCAAGCGAACCTTAGAGACTGCATACGATGGACATACCGAGTGCAATGCAGGCCCGCCAAATCCCAGGGGGACCACGCCAGTATGCATTGAATATAACACAAAGTGAAAATAACGACTCAGCTGACCACATGTGGCCGAAAAACATTGTTTCTTGTTAATTACCTCCTTGTGCTCAGTAATGTTGCTAGAGTAGGAACAGTAAGCCATATGTGGTATTATAACCTTCTGGCGTAATGAGAATATCATGAGCCACCACTTGGTTTTATTGACACTAGCGGGCGAAGGGGGCCACTGAATTTTTTTTCTCAGCCCATCCCGCCATGAACATAGAGCTGCCCGTGATTAGACGTGGCCATCTTAAATGTTAAGGTCAATGTAGTCCCATGACCTAACAGTCGAGTGAGGTATTCGAGCCCTGACTTATCAGGTGGACAGGTCATCTGAGGACGGTGCCCATCTCCTCCGCCTGATCTTCTGTAACCTTTAACAGCCGGAGGGAGTCCGTGTTGTCAAACGGGTATCGAACTGGTTGGAGTCCGCGAGGTTGGAGTCATACGCCTTGCTCGAAAGACTTTATGATAGAGGTCTACAATTTTAAACACAAGTACATAACGAATGGAACAGTGTACGAAGAACCTTGCAAATACACTATTCCCAGCGTGAGAAGAGCAAGAACCTAGCGACTAGACCCGATACCCTGCCCACAAGAGCCCCAGCGAGCGGAGCACAAGAACCCTGACGAGGGCAACAGCACAGCAACCCTAGCGACGGCAGCATCCGGGCTCCTCTCACGCCCCGCGGTTCCGGTCAGCATCAGAGGCACCAACGTCATCAACAAGGCGGCTGCACACGCGAAGACTCTTTGGTCTTTCGTTTCTTCGCCTTGATTAGCATCACCGCACGTGATTGTCAATCTCCGCTGTGCACGTGAGGAATCTCGCCCTCGGAGCTAATCACTTTGTCCAGATGCTTTTCTTGGCTCCGCCTTACCGTCGGTGGCCTGGGGAGTCCTTGAAGGCGACTCGAGTGTTTGGATTAGCCTGGTGATAGCAGGTGAGGCAGACAGGGTTATCTGTGGCAGCTATTGGCAACCCCCGTGTTCGCCGGCTTCTGCCACACAGATAGCGCCGGCCGCCAGCCTTATAACTCCACGTCTCCCCACGTCCCTTCTTGGAGGATGTCAACTGGCGGCGGTACGGCGCGCGACTGAGGAGTTCCTTGGCGACAAGCTTTTGATGACGACCGGCTCTGAGATTTGTCTTCAGCTTCACCCTAAGTTGAATTCTGCATTTTTTTTTCTCGCATTTAATGTATGTAATTATGTGAACATAATAGTTCAATTAGTATCGAAAGTTGATTGCACTTTTTTTTCCACACTACAGTTTATGAAAATGTTAGCTATGATGGCTGTTGTTCCCTTTGAAATGGGCTCAGACCTACTCAATAAAATTTTAATCTTGGAATCTTGAATCTTGTTTTCAGCTCCAGGAGGTGTATATGTGTGTGTTAGGGTGGGGTGTTCTTTGCTTGTTTGTGTGCACATAGCTAAGCCCAGCATCATTGTAATAATCCTGAAGATGCTTTGCAAATCGAGACAAAGTGTACAAAGTGTACAACATCCACAATTTCATATTTTTCTGTGTTTTCTTAGTTGTCTTTACGGTTTCTCGTTGGTGGATTTTTCTCAAATCAAAAGAAATCATACTGCTCTTTATATTGCTGTAGTATATTATGCCATGAAATAAATTAAAAAAAAATAATTTTAAAAAATCATAAAGTGTACAAAGCCGAGTTTTAAAACCAATAGCCCGAAACTAGAGGCACAGGGGTTCGATGCCGCAGTAGCGCAGCAAGCTTTCCTCAGTCGACCCAGCTGTCGTCAGTAGATATCTGACTCACAGAAGGCTTGCGAAAGGTGAGGCAGGGGAGGAGGGAGATAAAGCAGGATCACAAGAAAAGTGGAATATTTCACACCTCAGCGCTCTTCCCCACCCCACCTACACCCCACACGAGCCAAAAGGTCAAAGGACGCTGCGTGCCGTCAAGTACAATCAACCGAGTGGAAGAAAAACTGGTTAAAGCCAAGTTTAAGAACCAGTTTTATTACTTCTTCTACTGCAAACTTAATAGTAATTGCAAAATTGCTTTTGTGAACATCTGTATGAGACATAAATACTTTTTATAGCACAAATAATTTACAGTAAAGACATGCACACAAAAAACAAAATCCATCTTTTACCAAAATACTTTAAAGAATTCTTCTGTACTTTTGCCGAGAATTGCTCTCTTTGCAATGGTGAGTTAACATTTCTCTTGAGGATGAAAAGATACCGATTTTGTTTTGTTTGTTTGTTTGTTGTTTTTTGTTGGGTTTTTTTTTTGACATAAAGAAAATTTCACCGTTTTGAAAATTTTAAATTATTTAAAGCAGGTTAAGAAATAAAAATATAAATTGTTACATTAAGGCAATGCTGTATATCTGAAGATTCTCCAAAAAGAAAAGAGTATTTTAAATAAAGAGACACAACTTCCAGAATTAGAATGTTGTCCTTTCCATTAACATTGATTTACTATTTAAAATGTTGAGAACTTGAAGTTACCGCTAGTTCTGAAGACAGACAAAGAAAGTTTGTCGCTTCGTGGAGGAACAGAGGATGATACATAGGAAGCGGGGGCGTGGAGGAGGGGAGGTGCACGAAAAACGTCCAACCTCCTCAGTGTTAGAATGGACAGGACCTTTTATTTGGTCATTGAAATGTCCACGACACCCTAGTTAAACAGACACAACCATGATACAACTGTATTTCTATGCAGTAAACATCTTAGATGACAAGAGAGAAATAAATGGATGAGCAAAAGGGCGAATTAATACAAAGGAATGAATGATGGGCTAACAAGGGGGGTTAGGGTTAGGGTTCATGAATCACATGGAAAAGAATGGCTGCTAAAGATGAAGAAAGTTTTCTTCGTTAAGTGTGAAATAACGCGAAAGATAAATAAAGGAAGGGAGGTAAGATGGTAATAATGATGATGATAGGATAAAGGGTGATCATTAGTTGGACGCCATTTTATCAAACTGTTTACAACACAACTGTAATGTCATTTTTGAGAAACCAGTTTTTGAAATTGCAGACACTTCCCGAAGAGCTCAGCAGCATACAGAAGAAACAAAACCTCAACATCGTAATCGTAAGATAAGGCTACGGCTGCACTAAACGTACGTCACCGTGACGTCATACAAGCAAAAGGCACCAGTGGGTTACAGTTAAATATCGTTGAACGGTTCTGTGGGTTAATGAAAGGCACAGTTGATAAAAGATAAGGTGAGCGCTGTAGCACCGAGACTTCTAGGCAAGCTCTGCCGGGCGGTTCATAACAATCACAACAACATGTCAGTAAACAATAAGTCTTGCAACACAATGAGTTGTCGTACAAATAAACATGTCTTCATCAGGCCAACAGACCATGACAACTGGTCTTCATGTAGCGAGTCATGGAGTACATGGAGTCAACATGTCGACAAGCTTGCGGAAAGATGAAGGAAGGAGTTGCAGGACTGGGTAGGTCAGGGTATAACAGGTTAGGACAGGGTAGGAATAGGAGAGGGGAGGAAAACAACTCACAGCGGCTGCACTACTTTTCACTGCCGCCGTTAGTGTTGTATACATCGTTATATTTAATACATTGTTCATGGTTTCAACAGTTGCTTTGCCACCGGAAGACATTTCGCGGATGTGCAGCGTTAAGTCAGAAACACCACCATCATTGTTTCTATCGTTGAAGACATCGTTTTTCAAGGATCAAAATCCTTCTCGAACCAGCTGCTCACGTGACTCGTTTCCTCCCACCATCGCAATCAGTGGGTGTGAAATAAATTAGACTTCTTCATTCGCTGTGTGATGGCCACGACGTCTGCGTTCACAGCATTACCGACATGCAGAGTGCATGCTGGGATGGAGCTGCTGGTCCAGGCTTTACCGTGACGTCATCCGCAGGGTCCAGAAATGCTTGGGTAGAGGGTGCAGGGGTGGAGAAGGGGTGTGTGGGTAGAAGAACGGGGTCGGCGTCCTCACGGCGAAATGGTGTCGTCCATCTCCTCCTCGCTGTCTCCGGACACTGACTCCACCTCCACCTCGCAGTGCCCAAGGTCGTCGTCGTCATCGCTGTCTGGACCTACCCTGTCCTGGTCCTCCTCCACACGTGCTAATGCGTCACTTCCGGCTAGGCACGCCGTTGGTGATGACGTAACGCCCGGATTGGCCGCGTCCCGTCCGTTGGCGGACATCTTCTCGGACGGGTCGGGTGATGCCTCGCTGCTTCTCTTAGCGGCAGAGTCCTTTTCACTGTGACCTGACGACCCGCCGACTTTGGTGTCTGCTGACGTGGCGCTGGTTACGTCAGATGACGACTGCTCACCTGCGCCTGCGTCTTCCACGTTCTCTCCCTCTGACCCTTGACCCGGAGCTTTTGCTCTCTGTTGCGCGTGACGCCATTTCATGCGCCTGTTCTGGAACCAGACTTTCACCTGCAACACAAATGACGAGTCCTTGAACAGCAGCATAAACAAGCAACAACAACAGACATAAACAAGCTTTATTTCGGGAAATCGTTTCTGTGTGGTCGGGAAAGAAAGACAGAGATTATTTTGCGAGCTCGGGTATGGTACGGAAAATAAACCCTCCATTTTTGTTTTCCATTTCGGTCTAAGACCGTCACCCGGGGATAGAAAGACACTGCAAGAAGAAGATAATATAAGGACAAATAATTTTAAGTATGTCGTTTATACATCTGAAGCCGCTTGAGCAACTTTCAAAGTAAGTAGATGGCCACTACTTTGTCTGATTTCTCTTGCTGTTCCTCTCTGTACAAGATTCTGCTCCAAATTGTAATTATCTATTCTAGAAACCAATATCGTGTACAAACACACACACACACACGGGCCCTCAAAAACACACATACACACTTCTATCTAGAATTTGTATTCCTCTGCACTTGCAGCGTCTGCCATCTGTCCATCCATCCCTCACTTCTCCCATCCTCCTTACAGACTTGGTAACCATAGAAACGCTACTAACCCTTCCTATTCCAGAATGGCTTTGCAAATGAACGTGCATTTACGTGGAAAGATTTGAATCTTGCCCCTCGCCGAGGTGATACCTTAGCTCAGGTAGACATGATTTGAAAACAGCCACAAGGTGTAGAAGAATGCTCCTCACCGCCTTCCCACCGTTTAAGAGTCGGTCTAATCGAACTCTCTCTCCTCTTCAAGTAAACACAGAATACGCATGCGCCGAATAAACGGTGCATCAAGCACGTGAAAGGGTTTGATACATTTCTCCTAAGATCTTGCGATAACACCCGCTCAGACCCCCGAGAACCTCCGATGGCAACTGTCTAATCTCTGGTATCAGCCAGAGATACTGGAGAAAACATCCAGCATATTTATCGCCCCTTATTTACTCTTTGTTTAAAAAGTTCGCATGTACACACTCAGAAAATTATCAGACGCCTCCTCCAAGATAGAAGAGAGATAGATAAATAGATTGAGAGAAAAGATGAGGATTCATTTTCATTATTTTTTTTCGTTCGTGGAGATAGCATAAATTTTTTTCTTCTAAAACGTCGATGCCCCACACGTGACCAAAGACTAGCAGACAATGGTCACAGAGATGGACAGGATGAATGTTAGTTTTGTAAAGAAGTCACGTGTAACGAGGAGCAGAGTTCACTCTCGAGCTGAGTCTTCTTCCTCCTCCGACTCTCGTTGCCCGTGCAGCCTGCATTTTCCTCCGAGCGCCTCTGGTAAGCATCTCGTTGCCCCGACACAGACGCTCTTGAAAGCAAGAAAGCAGACATGACTTCTCCCTCCTCTCTTCGTGCCGTCCAATTTTCCTCCTGCCTCACATGCCAAGTGTCTACTGGCTTTGACGCGATGAAAAGATGTGGATGTATGGAGGGCTGCAGCGGAGACGTTTCCGCACTTACCCAGGCACATACAGCAGATTAGTAGACAATCATTTACCCCGCCACACTTTGAAGACAGATGAGGAGTGAGGTGATGGAGGGATTGGGGTAAGAGTGGTGGAGGATGTCGCCGTCGTCGTCGTTCTCGTTTGATCTTCCTTGACGTTCTTTTCAGGATGGGTTTGTTTGTTTGTTTGTTTTTTGGTTTCGTTTTGTTTTTTGTTTTTTCTTTGTTTTTGTTTTTTGTATTTTTTTTGTTCTGGTCCATGTTAAAGAAGTAGTTGTCGACACAGTTTTTTTTTTCTTTTAAACCTTCTTCAAACCTCAATGCCGTTTTCAACTGGACAAGCATGGGGTAGACTTTTGACCGAGTTTGGCACAGTTCTTACTTAACGGTTACATCAAAACACCTTGTAGACCTTGGCCAGACGTGATCCCTATTTATTCAGTTACACAAAAGCTGTTTGTTTACCAAATTTTCACTCATCTTTTATGTCGGTTAGCGGCCTTAAGTGCACAAACCCTCCCGACACTAAGATGCTCAGAGCTTGTTAACACCTGCTATTAAGGAAGGCAAGTTTGCTGTTCAGAACTTGTCAATACGTCATGGCTGTTAAATGGAAAAAAAACTAATTGCTTCTTCACACCTGTCTTTCTTTCTCTCTCTCACACACATGCCCAACATGTCGCTGCCATCAGGGTTACAACGATACTCAACGTTTTTTCTTTTTTTGTCTTTGCGATGTTGCACCACGCCCTCGTTAACCAGTCATCGTCTTTGATATTTTGGGGGGATGGGGTCTCCTTTCCACCTTACCTCCCCTCCCGGCTAATGAAAACAAAATGTTACTTGGACACTTAGAAAGGTGTGGCTTTTTTACCCTCAAAAAAGAAACACAAATTTTATAATGGATGTTAAAAAAAAAAAAATCCCAACCATACCCCACACACACAAACAAAAACAAAACCGTACGATATATGATAACTCATTACTCCAGGGCGGCAAATAACAGATATCGCCTGATGATACACAGAAGTGAATATCGCCAGTTTTCAGTTTTTCAAGGTAAACAATTTTATCGAGATCGTCCACTCATTGGGGCGTACAAATGTAAAGTGTCCAACGAATTAGAGGAAAATTTACAAACAAGACCCGGCAAAGACTCGTTTGATTTCGACATTCATTTTTTTTTTCTTTCTCTCCGGTAATCTGCGTCGCCCAATCAGCTTCCGTTGCAGTCCCCCCTGGAGGCTGGCACATCACCATTCCTTGTGCGACTGAAGCGCCACTCCTAATGGGTGACATTGTTTACCCCACAGGAATCGTTTGAAGGTGGATTTCGCTTTTTTTTTTTTTTTTTTGGTTTATTTCCGTGACCGCAGTGTAAATAACGAGCCACAAGGAAATCTCTTCAACTTTTCGCATTAACTTGTTTCTTTTCTGATGTGCGGACGCTGACGCACTGCGCTGGGCGTTTGAAGTCTGGCGGGCCGAGAGAGGGGCCCTTCGCAAGATGGATGAATGAAGTGCCCGGCAGTGTATATGCCGCGATAACATGCTTTAAAGGGGCCAGCCCGATTTAGCATCAAAGTCCTTGCCTGCCATCAGACACAGACCGGTTCTTCTCTCATTCAAGCAGATGATGTCACTAGATAGATACACCACCTTTTAAATCATGATGGTGGTGGTGTGGGGGAGGGGAATAAAAATGAAGAAAAATGTCAAATGGAGACGATAACGACAGAGGACGATTATAATCAGAAATTAAGCTGTAGTCACGTGTTTAAGGGGAGAGAATCGAGAGGGAGCAAGACTGGTTCGATGGTGTTCGTGAAGAGTGAGTGAGATTCTTTAATATCAGCTAACATGGCGTTTAAAGCTTAAACATCGAATGAAATGGAAAGAAATAAGCAAATGGATGAAGAAAGAAAGATAGAAGATGATCTGTATTGAAGAAGACAAGATAAAACACTGAAGATATTAGCCTAGATATAATAATTCAGTTCATGACAAATGCATCGAAAGCTGCAACAACTGCTCTTACACGATAAGAATTTATCATGTCAACTGGGAATTCGGTTATTGTTCGCCCAAGACTGAAAAAGGCTAACAACATCCATGGGGAATGCCGCTTGCAGTGAATGAGTCAACTAGGGAAGACGGTTATTTGTGCAACCTCCAACAGACCTGCAGCTTCCTAGGATGCCGGTTTCGGGAAAACCTTCGGTGGCATGCGAGTGAGGACAAGGCGATGATACATCCTTGTGGGTGATGACCGAATCGCGCTACTATCTGGGGCAGACATGTTGAGGAACTTGGCGATAATACCGCCCACGATGGTGTCATCGCCGCATCCACCCTCCCACCTCTTTCTTCACACCGAGGTCAAGCCGAGAGGAAAGGTGAAAACTTACGAAATGTTTCACAGGATTTTGCCTGGCTGCCTGCGTAAATTAAACCTTAAATAAAACCTTTCCAAAATGTAGAAGAAGAGGGGAAAAAAATGAGTAGAAACAGAGAGGCGAGAGGAACATCAGATGAGAGTTGCACATGCCCGATCTGAAAACTTCTCGTCAAACTTTTACATCTTTTCTTCATTGACGAGGGAAAACATCCCTGCACCACAATCCATGATAACATTGCCCTCCAGTCCCAACACTCGGGCAATCCTCATGATTGCACCTTTGATACAGTGGCATGTCTGTCAGCAATGGCCAGACCAGAAAAGACGCCGGCTTCATAAATCTGCTATCATATGTGCTTTTGTTTCTTTTTTTTTTGAAAGTTAATTTGTTAAGCTCGGACAAACATGTTAGCCATAAAAGATCAAGATAAAAAGATGAAAAGACTTAAAATGGCGATATTTATGATAGTTTCGGGCTGTGGCAGTTTCGTGCGAGAGATCCCGGATAGGAATAAAAGGCTCTTTATTTCAGGTTCTCAGTGGCGATATTCATCTGTTTTCGGGCTACAATTGTGATTACATCATTTTTGCTGGCTTTTCTCCGGCGCTCTGAATGTTCTCGTGGATGCGGCTCGTGCATACTAATACTTTGTTATCAAAGTGGCCCCTTTAAAGGTTTTCTAGCCAGTTAGATGGAAACAATTCAAATGATCTCAGTTTATATTCACGATAGAGACAGAGGAAGGTGGAAAGATTAAAAGCACAGTTCCGTCAAGTCATCGGATTTTTTTTATTGCTTCTATTGTGTTTCATCAGCATTTATCAAAATTATTCTAGTTTTTATTTATTTATTTTTTTTGCTTCTTGTTGTTTTTGTTTTTTGTTGTTGCTGTTTTTTTTTTTTTTTTCGTTTAATGTCTGTCCAATGACAGTGTCCTATGGCATTTTTATTCAGAGATGGGGGTTGTTGCCAGTATCTTGAAAAGGACCAACAGTCACTTATTATGGTTGGTTTCGGCGAGTTGTTTTCTATTTGTTTCTACCTTCTAGTCAGAACCTCTGTCTAAAAATGGTTTGTTTTTTACTTCTGCTCACAAAAATGGAATAACATTCTCACAAACGAGGCAGTCGTTTGAGTTAACAAAACTTTTCAAAAAAATCAAGTGTGGATGTCGGAAATAGCAGCATGCCATACAATAAAAATATCGATAACAAAGACAAGTCAAGGTTGACTCTGGGAAAGACTGGGTTACCTGGGCGTCAGTAAGACCCAACATGGCTGCCAACTGCCGTCTGTCCGGCTTGGTGACGTACTTCTGCACGGCGAAGCGGCGCTCGAGACCTTTGCGCTGCAGGTTGGAGAAGACAGCTCGGGACCATGACCTTTTGCGCTTTGGCTGACCCCCATTGCCCGTGTCTGCGTTGAGGACAGAATAAGGACCTGAAAATTAAAAATATATAGATATATATTTCTGAGCGTGATTTTATTAGCGTGACGTATATGACACTTACCTCCAACTTGTTAAAGAAATGCTTTGTGCAGGGAAGACCCACAAAGATTGTACAAGAGTTTTTAATTATAAATCCTTGAGAGAAACAGTTGCTGTTCCCTTTGAACAAAGTGGAGAAAGCTCAAGAGTAAATGTTTCATTCCTGTGGTTGTGAAGCGATGTCCAGACCCTGCGGATGTTGCTTAATATGACTTTACCCCAGGGATCTTTGTCATCATTTCCTAACTGCGACCCCAGGGGATAAGAGACTATCCATGGAGTGTAGACAGTTTTATACCGTACCCTTAGACACGACCCCTGGCATACGCAGAATCTGTTTAAGTATAAACCGTGTAATGGTCAGTTTGTATCCTATACTGACTTTCTACGGATGCTATTGTTTGAGAGAGAGGCAGCAAACAGGACCAGCGCCACTTCACTGAATCACGTGACCGTAAGAGTTGGTAATCAAGACAGCGAAGTATGGCGGAGGACACCGAGGCGCATGGAGGAGCAAGCCCCAGACCATCAAGTCCGCGGAGATGGCCCGCACGTGGACCACGAGCCCACAGAGGTGGTTTATAACCCTCGGTGCCAGACGAAACAATAGTCTTCTGTGAGGCCCCGAGCGCTGAGCGTGGATGGTAATAGCACCCAACTGACAACAGCAGTGATAGCGGCCATCTTGCCTGCCAGCGCCGCCATTCGCTTCGAGGAAAGCGGGCGATAACCGCGAGGAATAGCGTGTCTAAACTGTCGGGTGACACTGCACACGTGAGGTGTCGCGGGTCAGAGGTCAGGCGATGTCGCGACCTCATTTTCACGTGCAGCTGTGCGTCGTGGGGGTCCGTGAAATGGGGTGAGGGGGGAGAGAAGAGGTGGGGGGGGGGAGGAAGGAAGTCTTCTTCACAAGGAGAGCGGAAGGGCACGAGGCTGTAAACTGGTTTGTTGACTGCCGTCCGTAGATCGTCACGAGGTAGTAGTCTTCCGCCATTTTGCAGGTGTGCCAGCCGGGTGGCCACAGGTAATAGGTCATAAACATCGCACACAATTCTGTCTCGTTATTTTCTATGGTTGGTATCTGCGATGTCAAATGGTCGTCCTTAGTTTTATTTAATGCTTGGTAGTGTAGTGGTTCAAACTTTGCTTGTCACCACTGGAGAGAGCGTCCTGGGGTTCAGATCTCGGCCTGGGACACTCTGTGACACCTGTACGCGGCCAGCCATTCAGGTTTTCTTTGGCTACTCAGGTTTCTTCCCCCCACTGACTCTTCCTCAATCATTTCCACTCCACTGTAAAGGTCTAGACTGGATGTGAATATCCTGAGACTCAAAACACTTAAACATCCAGAATCTTCTCTTTATCTCCTCGTCAAATATTTATTTTTCGGAACTAACATGCATCTCCACCAGTCGAAAATGATGTGTCACACAACAACATTTTCTTTACCTTCTTAAAAAAAAAATGCCTTTCTGGGTTAATTTTTTTTTTAATGCGATTCGTGGCCAGCACTAATCACAGGTGTTGCGCGATAGGAGCTTTAAAGGACAGAAGCTTTTTGCTTTTCTCCCCAATTTATTTTTAATGCCGCTGCCATAGTAACCATCGGCTGCCACCCGTTCGTCATTTGGTGAGCAGACTTGCAGGATGGAGGAGTTAGCAACAGTACAGGGTACATGGGTACCGATGGTTGGCAAGAGTGAGTAGATGCTGCAGCCGTTAACTCCATCTAGTCTATAGTCTACTTCTGTGTTAGTCTTACAGTTTCTTCAGGTGGAAGTTATCTCGCCTTCAGCAGATCATGGAGCCAGAGGACGAGTGCTGATCGAGAGATGTGAACACATCAGTGCATGCTTATCAGCAGTCCTTATCACATTTACCAAACGAATGTGAGTAACCCCCCCCCCCAAAAAAAAAAAAAAACAACAAAACAAACAAAAAACAAACAAACAAACAAAAAAAAAACCAAACAAACAAACAAAAACAAAAACCAAAAACCAAAAACTCAGTCCCCTTTAAAACTAGGTTAGGAACTAACGAATATGATTCAATATGGTGGCGACAAGACCGTTATTATGACACGGACATATAAAATTACTGTTCTGTTGCAGACAAGAATATGTAATGTCGAAGGTTTAGAATTCCACAAAACAATACTCTCGGCAATTTGATTCCCATGTGGTATTATCCTTACCTTCATGAATGTCATGCAGTGTTTATATGGTTCGGCAAAATTATAAAACATTATTAAAAAATGAATTTTCATTTTTAAAAATCAGCCAATAGAATGAAGGAGTATATTTCCTCTATAAATCTTTTACTAATGATGAATTCCACTTAGCATGCTCTCGCACGCTACATTATAAAAATATACAGTAATTATTAATATATACAGTAAAAATATTATATATTTTCTCTGCAATATATATTCTGTATTATATAAAATTTAAAAGTCGTAATATTCGACATGTTTATACATGACAGACACCACACTCTACATCAGTCTTGAGGACAGCATCTTTTCTATAATTCTTATCAAAATAATTTTAGCTCTAACTGAACTAAAAATTTCTTTGTTTCGCATCTGCCGACAGAGATGGTTTAAAAAAAAAAATGCAGCAACATCTTTTATTGTATCCGCCATAGTGATGGCACGTGCCTACCCCAGCCACAAACTGCAGTCAAGTTGAAACATTTGAACATGTAACCAGCATGATGCTGGCTCTCAGATTAACCTGACTAGCCATGCCAGCCTGTCTCCAGCTTCCAGTAACATTGTCTGTTAGTTTTGCCTGGCTTGATGTTTAGTCTCCTGCTAGCACCGCGAGACGCCGAGGCTACAACTAACATCGCCCGCCATCAACATCAGCAGCCAATTTATTTTGAAAGCAAAGTGAGGCTAGTGTAGGTTAAATACAAGTTAATATCAATATCAGCAGTGGAGTTTACATCGAAATCCAAATGAGGCTAGTTTACAATGGATGCAAGGTAATGCCAGCATCAGCAGCAAAGTTGAGATGAGGGAGGGTACCTAGTCTACTGAAGATGTCTTTAGGGTTCGAATCAATGCCAAAGACAAAATTAAATTGAAAAAATATTTTGCAGCGTTTGAAAACAAATATAAAGTAGGTTTTACATTTAGTTTAATTTTCCATTGTCTCAAGCTGAAGAAAATTCAGTTTTTTTTAATCAGTGATATGATATAAATGTATTAGGGATGATATTCAGAAAGGCGAACTCACTCTCACATTATAAAGAACTTTCAGTTGATCTTCATTCATAACTTTTGTTTACAATTATTTCATTGTCAATACTTCGAACTTCTCTTCACTGACTGCATGGATACAGGGCGCCTTCTGCTGCTATGAACCGTCTGTCTGGTTCCGTTGATGTAAAGATATTTAACAAAGTGTGTGATATGAGTTAGGGATGAGGTTGACTGGGGACATCAGATGTCAAAAAGATTACATGAGCAAATAATTTGTGTTTTTAATCTGTGGCAGAAAAAAATGTCCACAAAAAATCATTTATTTGCGTTGTTCCCTTCTTACAATCTAAATTAGCAACAGGCAATCAAAATATGACCTTTTTGGCTTACTTCTTTTTTCCCTCCGTTCTTTGTCTTGAAATAGTCTTCTTCATGTTAATGGCTTTAATGATAGAACTGTAACGAATATGTCGTGGATAGAAATTAATCCTAAAATCTGTCTTTCATTTGTTTTTTCCCCTATTTTTTTTTAGATTTTTTGCCCATTTCTTACTGTATCATTTTGCCAAGATATGCAGTTATCAAAGCCATGATCAGAAGTTTGTTCCATCAACAAATATCAATTGTAAACCATTCTGGCATGAAATTGTTTTTAAATCCTTAATTGTTTTATGTTGGGTGGGAAGGGGGTCGAACCTAATCCCATTCTTTAAATCGTGTAAATATAGGAATTTTCTTTTTTTGTTCCTGCGAGAGGAACCTCCCCTGAGCTGCCGTTGCAGGTTTTCGTGGTACCCGGTCTGCTAGTCCCCGGGTGCACAGAAGACCCACCAGCAAGTAAACATCAAGGAACTGGAGGCGACTTACCTGGCAAGCCGTCACACGTGGGAGGCGGGTACTGGGGTGGCTGCAGCGCGTGCACAGCGGACAGAGCTGCGGGGTGGAAGGCGGAGGATGCGGTGCAGGTAGGAGAGTGGCAGGGACACAGAGGGTAGTTCCTACTTCGCCTCGGGCACGCTGCTCAGACGGAAGTTGTTCTCTGAAACAAATAATTTTATTTTGTGTGTCGAAAAGCCGATAATCGGGGAGCAAACATTGTTTCACATGCCAGCCGACAGTGAGGAGTGAATAAAAAGAAAAGAAAAAGACAAAGAATAAATTTTAAAAATTAAAAAAGGAAAAAAGGTTGGTTATATGTTGCATCAAGAGGTGTGAAATCGTCGGGGGAGGGGAAGCAGGGGAAAAAGTAAACTGAGCTCCATTAATAGATGATAACTCTCTGAATCATGTCGCATCACTATTTCCGATGTATTAAAGTCTACATGTTATTTCTCGGAAGAAAAGCTGACTTAATGTGTGACATAGTGTACCCACTGGACAACAGTTCTGGACCCACTGACGGTGAAAGTGCGAGCGATGCTGCCATACCGTTAAACCGTTTTGCCGACTGGACAACGTGATCTTTATTTATGAGTCCTTCAATTTTTCAATATTGTTACCCCCCAACCCTCATCAACCTCCCCACCCATCCCCACCCACACATACACACATACACAGATCAATGACTCAACTGCTTCTTCGACAACGATCGCCATATGGAAGCTACATTGAAACTCTAAGATA